>NC_056748.1:1048155080-1048390080 GCF_019279795.1 Protopterus annectens
TCGAGTAGAGTGGAACAATGACCTCTTTTTTCCTGGATGAGAACACTTTTATGATGAGGTGTGCCACGTCGAAGGACTTCCTGACTACTGTGGCGATGTGACAATCAAAGGAGAGACTACTGTCCACCTAGGTCCCAAGGTCTCTTATCACACATTTGGTGTTAAGTAGATTGCTGCCTATGTGGTAGTTCATGGGTACAGAGTTTTTACCAAAGGGGATGACACTGCACTTTTTGGCACTGAGCTTGAGGCCATGGCTCTGACACCAGGCATCTGTCTCAGCGAGGCACTTCTGTAGGATGTCAACATCATTTGGGGACTTGACTATGCCTCCTAGTTTGCAGTCATCTGTGAACTTCGTTAGACAGAGGCCTTCTGTGTTAGCCTGTACTTCAGAGAAGTAGATACCAAACAGGAGAGGTCCCAGGACTAAACCCTGCGGTACTCCACTTGTCACTGGTTTGAGGTCAGATTTGGAGTCTGCAACTTTTACAGTGTGGGTTCTGTCAGTGAGCCAGTTGGCAACCCATCTTGTGACATAGGGATTTATACCTAGTTTAGTGAGTTTAGCTATAATTCCAGAATGGGGGATGGTGTCGAAAGCCTTGACAAGGTCATGATAGGCTGTGTGAATCACCTTACCCTCATCTACGGCTTTGGTGACTGCCTCAAAGAAGTCGATCAGATTCAGGAGGCATGATCTGCCTTTCACAAACCCAAACTGGGTGGGATCCAGACTACGGAGGTTACCAATGTCTTTGTTTATGAGTTCCATGATGATATGTTCCATGGCCTTGCAGACCAGGCTCGTCAGGCTAATAGGGCGATAGTTCCCGGGATCAGTGGTGGCTCCCCCTTTGTGGAGTGGGATAACTGTTGCTGTGCGCCATTCAGTGGGCACAAAACCTGATGCGAGGCTATTATTGAACATGGTGCTTAGGTGGGGAGCCAGTTCGTTCTGAAGTTCGTGTAAAACACAGCCTGGGATGTTGTCCGGTCCCATGGATGCTGTGTTTTTGGCTTTAGAGAGTGCAGCTTTTACCTGTGTAGTTGTGATTACAGGGACTCTGCATTCTTTCTGTATAGATATGGGCCCTTTAGAGGGTGGGGGGTGGGGTAAAGTTAGCACTGAACCTATCTGCCAGGATGTTGGCAATATCAGTTGGTTCGGTAATTTTTGTGCCGTTGTGCTATAACTCAGAGCAGATCTGGGTGTTGCCATCGACATTCTTGACATAGTTATATAATGCTTTGTGGCTGTCCTTAGAATTAGTGGTGATTTTGTTTTCGTAGCTAGCTTTGGAGGATCTTATAAGGGATCTCAGCTTCTTACTGAGGCTGATCAGGGAGCTCCTCCACTCATGGGATTTTAATCTCTTTTGCAACAGTTTCTTTCTTCTGTTGTACAGTTTGTTTATGGCAGGGGACCACCAGATTGGCTTCCTTTTTTTGGAGGATAGCATCTTGGTTCTGTTTGGGATAGCACAATCCACGCACTCGTGTAAGTGCTTATAGACTGCATTTGTATAGGATACAGCAGTTGTAATTGTATTGTCCATCTGCATGGGTGTCATGAAGTTCACCACTTCTGTCTTAAGAAGCATGAAGTTGGCTTTGGAGAAATTTTTTACCATGGTTTCCTTAATGGGGGGTGGGGGCGGGATATGGATATCAAGGGTGATTAGCTTATGGTCAGATCTGACCAACAAGGAGTTGACTTCAGGTGTGGAACTCCGGTCACTGATGTTAGTAATGACTAGGTCTAGGATATTGTTGCCCCTGGTGGGGGTGTGGATAAGCTGATCCAGGGCATTGGAGATTATGAATTCCAGAAAGCGTTGAGCTAAGGAGTTGGTACATGAGTAGTTTTCCCAGTTAATGGTGGGGTAGTTGAAGTTGCCCATTATTAGGGTGTTTGGTTCAACCCTAATATTTTCCAGTACATCAAGAAAAGAGCAGTGGGAATCCTGGGGCATGGTGGGGGATCTGTAGCGAGCTACAATTTGGATTGCAGTTTTGCCCAGAGTTAGTTGCACTTGGATAACGTTGGATGCATTATGGTGAGCAACTAGCCTGGAGGTGTGGATATCCTTAATGAATATGGACACACCTCCGCCTTTGTTGTTTCGGTCCAGGTTACATGGGCAAAAAGTGTGGTATGAGTTATAGCCTGGTAGTGCAGGGGGTGCTCTCCGGAGCCTTGAACCAGGTCTCAGTCACTGCACAGATATCAATGTTTTCCATTTTAAGGAGTGCCTTGAGTGAGTGCATTTTGAGATTTAGACTTCTAGCATTGAGTAGCATTACCCTCAGTTTCTGCTTGCTTGTTCCTGTTACAGTGGTGAATTTATCATTTGAACCTTGCCTAAAAAAGGCATTATAGGGGTGGCAAGATCCTTAGCCAGTATCCGGAATCCCAGGGGCAACAGGTGCAGGCCATCTCTGGCAAAGCATCGTGGTCTGTCGACCATGTCATCCCAAGCAGAGAGATACTGGATCCCCTTAGAATGACACCAGAAGCTTAGACAATTGTTGAAGTCAATCATTTTGTCCTTGTACTGCGGTATCATTCTGGGCGATGGCAGAATGCTACTCAGGGCTAGGGTCATACCTGCCTGGGCTACAAGATTGGAGAGCTCTTCCATGTCTCTTTTCATGTAGTCCAGGGAGGTATGTCTCAGGTCATTCACACCAACATGGACAATGACAGAGTCATATTTGTATTGGTTGCGGAGTGACCTGAGTGCGTGAGTTATGTGGTGGATCCTGGCACCCGACAGGCAGCTGACAGTAACCTTCTCCTTGTTTAGCCTGGTGAGTGGGACATCAGTGTGCCTGACTATAGAGTCACCTATGACTAGTGTGTTGGGTACGTTGTTTTGCCTTATTGGCTGTGGTTGAGTGGCACACTGAATCTGTGGGCTATGTGTCATTTGGGTTGTGTTAGGGGATGGAGGTTGCTTGCGTTTCTGCTTTGGAAGTCTCTGTTGCTTAGACAGATTATTATTGAGAGCCTCCGTGGATGTTTTTGTGTTACTATGTGTGGATTTTGGTGGTGTAGATTTAATGAGACTATGTGATGAGTGTGGTGTGGTGCAAATGTTTACCTTCTCCTCTTGACTGTCAAGTTCAGTCTTGGTTGGAGAGAGCTTTACCTCCAGTTTAGCTAGCTAAGTGCATCTCTCACACGTTGTAGTGTTGGGTGGTAGGAGGAGAGGGTTATCTGTGTACATGAGGTAATTTCTACATTGCCTCAAGATGCCCTGATTCATCAGATAGACAAGAGAGAACACTGGGAGCTGACCCTTGGACATGCCTGAATGAAAAACTATTTTCCTCTAGATAAATGAGGAAAGTGAGCACAAGAGCTGTTTTCCTCTAAGCAAATGAGAAAAGTAAGTACAAAAATTGTTTTCCTCTGGGTAATGAGGAAGGTTAAGTGCTATAGTAATTAATAGCTTATTTAGTGCTTACAAGTTCTGAACAAGTGCTGAGCATGAATAAGCAAATTTAAGTGCTAAAACTAAGAATCTGTATATGCACTAAACGAGTCACAGGACAGAAACAAGTGCAAATGCAGGCTTTCAAATCAGAAAGTTGAGAGAGATGGAAAAGATTGCCCAAACGGCCAATAACTACAATTTCTGGGCCAGAACCACTCCTTATATGGTAGACAGGTTACCTAGTGCTTACCACTCCCACTGATAAGCTAGAAGGCTTCCCCCCAACACAGAAAGGCTTGGGGGGCTCAGGAGCTTACATACAGTCCTGGATACAGCAAATCTGTATCTGGACTATAATACAGAGGTTTAAATCCTCTGAGAGTGGTATAGAGGTAGCATTAGCATGAAGGCAGTACATAGGGTTAATCAATAGTGTGTAAGGAAGAATAAGAAGTTACGTACCTACCATAACTTTCCATGTTAGTTGTCTTCTTCTCGCCTTCTTTCTTGCTGGTTGGGTTCGGAGCGGATCCTCGGCTCCGACTCGGCTATCTACTAAAGCTCGAGAGCTATTTACTGGCTCGAGGCCTCCCCTTATCCCACAATGCTTGGCGTTAGATACCCAGATCTCGTTTGGCAGAGCTAACACCATAGAAAAAATTTTAAGGACACCTGTCCAAACTACAAGGTTTACCTACAGTACTAAAACAGAGGAGGACGTAACCCATATAAGACTCAGCCAGAGGAAGAAGGCCTCAAAAAGGGACTCTTTCCGTCTGTCCAGGCTAGGGGGATGGAGGGTGGGATGCAAGAAAGAAGGCAAGAAGAAGACAACTAACATGGAACGTTATGGTAGGTACATAACTTCTTAATGTTAAGTTGTCTATCTCGCCTTCATTCTTGCTGGTTGGGACAGCGTCCCTAGCACCTTAGTCCTGGGTGGCTCTTTGGAACAGACTCTTGAGCACAGTGGAACCAAAATCAGCTCTACTCCTAGAGGCCATATCCAACTTATAATGTGAAATGAAGGTATGAGGAGTGGCCCATGTGGCTGCAGCACAAATAGATTCCATTGGTAGTCTAGCTTGAAAAGCTACCGAAGTAGCTAACGTTCTAGTGGAATGACCTTTAGGTTTAGTAGGGAGTTCTTTATGTTTCAGCTGATAAATCAAAGTAATAATAGAGGACAACCACCTGGATAAGGTCACTTTAGAAACTGGCAGGCCCTGTTTGCCCTCAGCATAGGACAGGAAGAGTTGGTCTGATTTTCTTGTTTGCTTAGTCCTATCCAAATAAAAACATAATTGCCTATGAACGTCCAGTTGGTGTAACTTTTGTTCAGCTTTGTTCGAATAGTTAGGAAAAAGTCAGGTAGATCAATAGTCTGATTCAGGTTTGTTTCAGAAGGTATCTTGGGCAGAAAAGAAGGATTAGTCCTGAGTGAAACTCTATCCTTGTGAAACACAAGGTAAGGAGGAAGAATACAGAGGGCTTGAAGTTCCAAAACTCTCCTAGCTGAGTTGATGGCTACTAAAAAGAGAGTCTTCCAGGAGAGTAATTTTAAAAAACAGGATGCCACAGGTTCAAAAGGAGGGAGAATCAAGGAAGCTAATATCAAGTTTAAATCCCACGGAGGCGGGGGATCTCTGACCGGGGGCCTAAGCAAAATAGTCCCTTTAAGAAAGGCCTTGCAAAGTTTGTGGGATATGATGCCGGTTTCTGACAGGCCAGCATGGAAATTTGCGATAGCAGCTAATTGGATCCTAATGGTGGCAGACGAGGAACCAGCTTGAAAACGTTCTGCTAAAAAAATCTAGAACGTGATGGACAGGGGCTGTAAAGGGGTCTATATTCCTAGCCTCTGCCCAGAAAGAGAAACGTTTCCACTTACTAGCATAAGTCTTCCTGGTGGTAGATTTGTGTGGAGAAAGGATGATTTCATGCACCGGCTGAGAAATATGTGGAAGCCTGGCTAAGGCTGGAAGTGGAGCAACCAAGCTGTGAGGTTGAGAGACTGAAGGGATTGGTGCAGCCCACCCGACTGATGGACCAAGAGGTCTAGCACTGGGTCCAGATTCCAAGGCTGCTCCAGCAGGTGACGATGCAGGAATGGGAACCAAATTTGTCGAGGCCAGTAAGGGGCAATGAGGATCATCCTGAATCCCAATGTGGTTGCCTTCTGAATTAGTTTGGGAATTAGGGGAAAAGGTGGAAATGCATACAGCAGACCCCAGGGCCAATCGTGAACTAGAGCATCTCTGGGGGAGTGGCCGGGGAGGGGGAAGAGAGTGAAGAAATTGTCGCACTTGCTGTTGAGAGGAGTTGCGAAAAGGTCGCAGCAAGGTTGACCCCATCTGCGGAAAATTTTGTCCGCTACTGACTGATTGAGAGACCACTCATGAGGCATGAAAATAGCTCTGCTTAGCCTGTCCCCTATGATGTTGGACTTCCCGGGGATGTGCGTTGCTATCAGAAACCATTGAGAGGAGATCGCCCACTGCCAGAGTCTGAATGCTTCTCAACATAAGGGATAGGACTTGGTTCCGCCCTGCTTGTTGATGTACTACACTACAGAAATATTGTCTGTTTGAATTGCAATAGTCCTGGTGGGTAAAGAGTCCTGAAGAGCTTGCAACGCTAAAAGCACCGCTCTCATCTCCAAGACGTTTATGTGCAGGTGGTACTCTAGAGGTTGCCAAGTGCCCTGGATAGTCCTGCCCTGAAAATGCCCCCGTCCCAATCAGGGAGGCATCCGTGGTCACCGTGGCAACAGGAGGAGGAAGAGCGAACAGTCTGCCCTGGAGTACTAGAGGGGAGACCATCCACCAAGCCAGGTGGTCTTTGCATGATTGAGTGATTATTATCTTGTGAGACATCGGAAGTTGTTGAAAAGACCATTGGGTAAAGAGCATCCACTGAAGAATCCGCATGTGAAAACGAGCCAGGGGAACTAGTATGATTGCTGCTGCCATGAGACCCAAAGTTTTTAGTACAAATCTGGCCTGAATCCTCTTGCACTGTAGTAAGACCTGCACATGTCGGCGAATGTCTGACACTCTGTCTAGAGGAAGTTTTGCAGACAGCTCTTTTGTATTTAATCTTGTGCCTATAAAGGTTATAGACTGACAAGGCGACAATGCAGACTTTTCGAAATTTATTGAGATACCTAGCTTGGAGCAAGCTGGATGGTATAATCCCTAGCTCGCAGTAGCTGATGCCTGGTGGAAGCAGTAAGGTGCCAGTCGTCTAGATATGGAAACACCTGGAATCCTCGCCGTCTCAGGTGAGCCATAACCACTGCCATGCATTTGATGAACACCCTGGAGGCTGTGGTGAGACCAAAGGTCAGGGCTCTGAATTGATAGTGACTGGCTCCCAGCCAGAAGTGGAGAAACCTTCTGGAGCTCCTGTCCATTTTGATATGGTAGTACGCATCCTGAAGGTCTATGGAGCACATCCAATTGTCCTGACCCAAAAAGGGTAGAATTGACTGAAGCGTGACCATCCGGAACTTTGTTCTTTGAACAGATTTGTTTAACCTGCTGAGATCCAAAATGGGTCTCCAGTCCCCTGTCTTTTTTGGTACCAAAAAGAACTTGGAGTAAATTCCGGATCCTTGCTGGTCTGCTGGTACTGGCTAGATGGCCCTTTTTTCTAGCAGTTTTGAAATTTCTGGCACTGCTTGTTCCCTTAGACTGGTTGGAACATCTGGAAGGGACTTGGTTGTTTGTACAGGGGTGTGGACAAAGGGGATTTTGTAACCCTCGGATATGATGGACCGTACCCATTTGTCTTGTGTGAGGAGTTGCCAGGTTTCTGGGTACAGTGACAATCTTCCCCCGACTGCCTCTGAAGGTGGAGAGTCGGGCAGCCCCTCAGGGGTGCTGAAATGGTTTGTCAGAGAAAGATTCTCTGCTACCCTGATTTTGCGGACCCCCTCTGCCCCTCGGGCGGCGTCTATTATTGTTCCCTCCCCTGCCCCTGGAAGGAAACTCGCCACGTGTGTCAGGCACGAATCCCTGGGGTTTCAGAAACCACATTTTCCCACTCTTCTGGCCCTTAGAGTATGGTCTAGAGGGAGTAGAAAAACGGACTCCCACGACAGAGAGAGTCTTGCCTTCCTGCTCACACCTGGTAAGGGTATCCTTCACCTTTGGTCCAAACAGAGCCGAACCATCGAAGGGGGTATTGGTGAAGGATGCCTTAAAGGGGTCAGCAAAGTTACATAGCCGCATCCAGGCATGTCTTCTCAAAGCCACGCCTGTACCTGTGGCCCTACTCACCCCATCGGCTGCATAAGAAATGAGCTGCATGGAGGAGTTGATGATAGAGTTAAGGGTCGCCAGCTGGGAGTTAATCTTATCATCAGCCCCCGCAGCTGATGGATCCTGAAGGGTATCACCCATTTCCTTGAGAAGATCCCTTTGAAGGTGGGTGAAATGGCACAGATAATTCAGCGACCGCATGGAAAAGGTCGCTGAGGAAAACATCCGCTTCCCATACCTGTCCATTGTCCTAGACTCTTTATCAGGTGGATGGACAGGCACCAAAGGGTCAGCCAACTCCTTCTTAGTGGCTGCTGCCTCCACCATGGCATCAACGGGGACACCTTTTGTCAAAAATTGTTTGTTGGGTGGGACTGTAATGAACTTAGTTTGCCTGCAGGGAGTTGGTTCCACTGTGTCCGGGGCTGACCACGCCCTTCGAGCCACTACTTCCATGAGTGGGTCGAAGGGTGGAGACACCCAGGAGGTGGAAGGGTGAGAACCAAACGCATCCAGGTATACCGACTCGTCCTCAGAAGGGTTAAGGGCAGTCCAGTTCCCCCTCTGCTTAAGGATCTCTAGGATGTCTGAAAAAGAGACATCCTCAGAGGGGGATCTTAGGGACCCTTCCGAATCCTCCAAGTTGGTATCAGACGTGACTGACTCGGGGGAGTCGACATGTTTCCTCTTACATTTTCTCTTCCGAGGGGGCTCCTCTGAATGATCAGGGGAGGCCTCGGAAGAGGAAGATATGCCCAATGGGGTGACCTGAAGCATCTGTCCTCCACGCTTGGGGTCAGGAGGGTGGACAGAGACCGATGCAGGCACCATGGGGGGAGGAGCCGAAGGGGCCGATCGAGGAGCCGACTCAGGAGTCAGCATGCACCTCATGACCTCGAAGGCGCCTCCATCAGACAGAGCAGAAGGTTCCCGCTCCGAAGAGATGTGAACCCCTCCCGGCACCAAGAGGGACGGCTCCGAAGCTGATGTCGGGGCCGAGCTCACCTGCGCCGAAGCCCCGAGAGGGAGAATGGGGTCGGACAAGGGTCCGATGCCACTCGCCCCCTCGGAGCCGACGAGGGAGTCCCAGCGCCGAGATCCCTCCAAGGAAGGAACCAATGAAGAGATCTGAGCCGACGAAGGAGCCGAAAGATGTGGTATCGGCTCTGACGTTTCCAAGATTCGAACCCCAACCAGCTCCGGCTCCGAACACAAAAGGGGAGTCGGAGGAGGAACTGCTGAAGACACTGGGACAGCCACAGTCTGTTGAGAAGGGCTGGTTAACATTTTGGCCAGGGCCTACGATTTAAGGAGTCTACTGACCACCCTCTCCAAGTCATGATCGGATAACCTGGAGGATCGAGAGGAGTGGGACCTATGGCTTTGTTCCGACTGAAGCAACGGTGACCTCGGAGCCAAATGAACCGATTCTAGGGAAGGGGACCTAGAACGTTTTCGGCCCAATGACGGTTATGATACTAAAGTCGGAGCCAATTGAGGTCTAGGGATGTCGGCTCCAGCTGGAGCCGAAGAGGAGGCAGATGCTCCCCCCGGCGACGGCTTCGAACTGGGAGCCGACGGCTTGGCGGGCTTTGAGGATTTCCCCGACTGAGGCTTCACCGGGGATCCCTCTGGCTTAAGTAAGCCTCTCAAAATAAGTTTGTTCCTACGCTCCTGCAGGACACTCGGGCTGAAGGCATGACAGACCTTGCAGGAGTCCTGCAGATGTAGGGAACCGAAGCAATAAACACAAGAAGTGTGACCGTCTGTCAGAGACATCGTCTGACAGCACGAGTCACACTTCTTGAAGGCTGAAACTTTAGTATCCTTGGACATACTGGCCCGGGGATACTAAAGAGAGAAAAATTAAACTAGTGCTTAAACAAGGCACACAGAAACACTCACACACCCGCACTAGTTAAGCTAACAATAATAACCACAAAAAACTATCACACACACTTAATAACAACTATCCTTAACAAAAATATACAATTACTACAAGGCTAAACACTACTCCTATAGGTACAACAAGGGTGGGGTTAGCAACTAATAGAGAGAAACAAGGGGGGGAGGGTAGAAACTCTCTAACAGAAAACAAGTTTCCTTAGTGGGACAAACTAGGGGATACACAGTCTAACTACACTACAAGGGAAAGACAATCTATAACTAAGAAAAATACAAGGTAAATGTTAGCTAGTAATACAAAAAAAGGATTAATACGACCTGAGCCAGTAAAAGCGCAACCTTGTAGCTGAAGCGGCAAATGAGATCTGGGTATCTAGCGCCAAGCATTGTGGGATAAGGGGAGGCCTCGAGCCAGTAAATAGCTCTCGAGCATTAGTAGATGGCCGAGTCAGAGCCGAGGATCGGCTCCGAATCCAACCAGCAAGAATGAAGGCGAGATAGACAACTTAACATCAAACTTTGTGTGTTACAAAGTATTTATATATTAAACAGGTTAGGTAGGTGGAGTGAAACTGCATTTCCATATTTGGGAGAGGTAAGAATGCAGCTGGGTTTTGAAGTGTTCAGAGTTCTCAGACATTCTTAGAGATGGAGGGAGAGAATTCCATTTTTAGGCGACGGAAAAGGAAAGGAGAAGCTGACCAGCAGGATGGTTTGATTTATAAACAGAGATTAGATTTTGGTGGGTAGATCTTAGAGTTCTGTTTGGGGTGTATAATGTTAAGATGTTTGTTAGTGCTGGGCATGTAGTTGGGTTGAAAATAGGCTTGTGAGTGGTGATGAGTTGCAGGTAGTCAAGGTAGTTTGAAAGTTCTAGCATATGCAGCTGGTGTAGAGAGGTTTACAGTGGTGAGTGGAGTATTTGGAAGTGGTGGCAAACTTTGAGATTTTATTGTAACAGGATTCTAGTTTAGAAGAGATGGAGGAAGATAGTTTGGTTAGTAGGGGAGCATCATACATTAGTGAAGGTAGTAAGAAGGTAGTGGCGAGGGTCTGTCTTGTTGAGGGGGAGAGGAAGTGGGAGCTTCTGTACAGCATGCCACGTTTCTGATGCGTTTTCTTTATATTTAGGTGTTCATCAATAGTAACTCCAAGAAGTTTAGCAAAAGGAACAACTTCTATAGTGGAGTTGGCAAGGCTTGTAATCTTGAAAGAGGTTTTTGTCTAGGCGGATAGATTTTGAGGGAGAGAATAGAAGGATCTTTGATTTGTTGCCATTCAAAGAGAGGTGATTTTGGAGCATCCAGTTCTCAGTAGTTGAGAAGGCAGTTTGAGTTTTTGTTTGGAGCTCAGGGAGGTTTGATGCAGAGCAATCTAAAGTTGAGTCATCTGTATATTGTACTATCTTAGTGTTAGGAATGGCTGCATGGAAATCATTAATGAAGATATTAAAGAGCATAGGGCCAAGAATGGATCCTTGGGGTACTCCGGTTGGGGTGGGAAGGCAGGCTTAGGTGCCAGTCTTTCATTTTACTGCTTGAGATCTGTCAGAGAGGTAGCTGCTGAACTAGGTAATGGTGTTTTGTGAGAGGTTAAGATTGGAAAGGTGGTGAAGAAGGTGGGTATGGGAGACTGTGTCGAAAGCCTTGGAGAGGTCAAGGAGGACTGTGGATACAAGCTCTCCAGAGTCACGGGCAAGGTTTACTATGTCTAGAAAAGAGAAAAGAGCTGTTATTCTGCTATGGCCAGGACGGAACCCATGCTGTGTTGGGGTGAGGAGTTGGTTATGTGTAATGAATGGCATGAGCTGGAGGTGGATGCATTTCTCGAGAATTTTTGAAATAGGGGAGAGAATTGCTACGGATCGGAAGTTGGAGATGATATTATTTTTGCCTCCTTTATGGAGGGGTAGGATAAAGGCTGCATGCCACAGTTTGGGAACATATGATTCCTGTATAGATCTGTTGATGAGTATGCTAATGGGGATGGCAATGCTGTCTGCTGCAATTCTTAAAAAGAGTGAGGGGATATTGTCAGGGGCATTGGAGCAAGGCTTAAGCTTAGAGAGAAGTTTTTTTATATATGATATACGATATAGATATATATATATATATATATATATATATATATATATATATATATATATATATATATATATATATATATATATATATATATATATATCAAAGCTATTCTGCAAACAATTACAGTTGAGAGGTATAGTAGGCATTGGAACTAAAGTAGAAAGTTGCAGGAGAGGTAGCACCACAGTACTAGGGTAGTCTGGAAATGAGACATGCTAAAGTTACATAATTAGACACCTGGAAGAAAGTGCTGATGGACTTTTAGAGACTGATGCAGGGAAAGAGTAGTGAGGCAGTAACCTAGAGCATAGATATAAACAGAAGCAGCAGTTAAAGCAACATTCAGGTAACAAATGAGAATATTCATCACTGCTGTTCCATGTGTGCTAGAACATCAGTAGTCAATGTTAATGATTCTTCTGCCACAATTTTATGCTTGGCGTCATAACTGTACAGCAATTCTGAAATGCAAAAAGGAAGTAAATAATGCATTAAATTTTTACCTCCACCAATTTTCTGCCCTGTAATTTTAATAGGCATATTAAATTGCACTTTATTTTACATAGTGTGTGCGTATTTATTTATTTATGTTATTGGTTGGTGGTGTCCTTTATTTAAACCTCTTGCCTCTCTGGCAAACAATACTACTAAGGTATATTGGCCAACAGTATTTCCAACAAGAGCTAATACAGTGTTCAGAAACACTATTTCCAAAACCTGGTTTTTATTCCTGAATACCCTGAAAATACTAATACCACAGTTTTTTTTAGTGTAGAATTACTAAACCATCTTTCACCACCGCGTGCATAAATGTAAGGGGAAATGATGTACGCACCAAATAGCTGTAAAAATGCCCCACACAGAAACTAATTACATATTCTAACTCCAAGGTCGCACAGTCCCTGAGGAACGGGGCCCATTCCCCAAACCCAGGGACTGACGATCTTGCATAGCTGTTGACTATCTGTTTTGTCTACTAAAGGGTGTTGACAAAACAGATGACAATATTTGGAAGTTTTGTTTATTAGCAGTACATATATATATATATATATATATATATATATATATATATATATATATATATATACATATATATATATATACATATATACATGCATACATACATACACACGCACACACACACACACACACACACACACATATACACATGTGCGCAACTGGTTTGGTCGCAGCATGCATTTACTGTGTGCTTTTTTTTTGGTAATTTTAATCAGTGGTGAAGGTGGTTGTACTATATAACAGTCGAACATCAACAGTTCGATTGTGATATAGTTCAGGAGTTTTCTTTTCTCTGTGGTTGTGCAGCCATAGACTTAATATATTTAATATAGCATCTATAT
The DNA here is from genome assembly GCF_019279795.1 of Protopterus annectens. Classification (NCBI taxonomy): domain Eukaryota; kingdom Metazoa; phylum Chordata; order Ceratodontiformes; family Protopteridae; genus Protopterus; species Protopterus annectens. The sequence goes on from NC_056748.1 coordinate 1,048,168,139, forward strand.
CAAATTGTCGAAAGCTTAACTGAGTGAATTTCTATTCATCGAACTCAATTAAGCAAAAGCTTAATTAAGCGAACGACAATTTCAGTGAAAACTTTCACAGGCAAAATAACCACTGGGCCAGCTCCCGACCGTAACAAAGACAAAAAAATGAAAAACTCTCCCCCACACCCCCAATTCATTTTCTCTAAGCTTATTTTTTATCTATTTTCAGAAAGTTAAAGTAAACAGTTCGCCCCTAACAATATGACACATTGACTTTGACCTGAGAGTTTCAAAGTTTTGTTACTTTCTTGCCCACCATGTCTACTCAAGTACAGTAGTACACTAGTATTTTCCATTCACCAATATGTATATGTCATTTCTCAGGCTACCCTTTCCTGCATGTTTTCATCCTGTGCCCTCTGTATGAAAAACTCGGCATAGTAACTCGGTGATAAATGCTGTATCTCAAAGCTAGGGGGTATGGATTTCCATCTTGATTTCTGGTCACATTTTTCTCTGGGTAATTTTGGCTTCTTGTCATCTTGCAAAAACTAATTAATTGGTTACAATAATTTGACCATATATATTGTATTTCCTCTTGCCTTTTTGGCTTGGGTTGCAGCTGACCAGCACCCTTACTTCATTAAATAAAGGAAACCACCAGTTTTGAATATTATACTTCTGACAAAGGTCATTCCATTTCCTTACTGCCTTTTCAGTAAAAAAAAAAATAGTGAGTTTGGACATCCAGATGATGTAGAAGGTAAACTATCTCTAACCTTTGAGTATCTGGAGGCCAGTGTATGTCCCTTAGGGGAAAGCTGCAGCTTTAGCACTGCAAGGCTGCCCGTGGAGAAGGTTAGGGGTATTGCCATGAGCACAACAATGAGGGGAAGTTGATGGGTCATGTGTTTAGTGGTGTGCGTGTGTGTGTGTGTGTGTGTGTGTGTGTGTGTGTGTGTGTGTGTGTGTGTGTGTGTGTGTGTGTGTGTGTGTGTGTGTGTGTGTGTGTGTGTGTGTGTGTGTGTGTGTGTGTGTGTGTGTGTGTGTGTGTGTGTGTATGTGTGGCACACACAGAGGTACAGATGTGATTTCATTCCTGCAGTGACATAGTAAGTACAACTACTGTAAGGGAAAAGTATGCTGTACAATACATAAATAAGTTCAGTTTATGGTGCTGAGTGAGAATCTGGGATATGCCGACCAGCTTTTATCTGCTATAGAATGAACAGGCAATGAGAGTGGGTCCTGATAATGTGTGGACAGTGATAGTCAGTGGGTCACAAGCACTTATTTTAAAAAAGGATTTTTTTATCACTTATGATTACAGAGGTCTCTCCCAGTATCTATGCACACCATTTAGTTTATATCTAGTTTGTCTCTCTCTTTCTAGCTCATTCTCTCTCTCTCTATATATATATATATATATATATATATATATATATATATATATATATATATATATATAGTTTATACCTATTTAATCTACAAGTAGAATTTCATTATACATGCTACTTACTTTCAGCGGCATTTGTATTTCTCTCAGTTTCCTGTCATATTTCCAATATTCTCCTGTCCCTTTTATAACTAGGTCAAAGGTTAGTTCATACTACTTCAGATCCTTACGTCTGACATTTGTTTAGCATAATTATAAATAAATCATAGTATTCTGTGTGATTGCTAAACCAACCCCTTACACAGGAAGTATCGCTTCACTGATCCTATTTTGACTACCAACATCTAGCTAGTTTTGCATACTCTTCACACCCTTTTAACTATTAACTCCAAATTATTTGTCACAATCACCACAAGAACCCTGAGATTCCTCCTCCACTTATTTGCTGATGGTGTCTCCTGGACTCCCTCCTGTATTCAGTTTTTGTAGATTGCACCACAAATACATTAGCCCAGATTGCTGCAGTTTCACTAAGTTATCCTTTTCTCCCAGTTATCAGCCCCCCTACATCAGCCCCTTAACAGAATTTTGGGTCACCAGCAAGAATCAATGGTTGTTCAGCAAACCATTAATCTAACTGACCATCATACCTCTCTCAACTGTATAAATTTTAGCAGAATGTCCAGTTCAGATGTTTGCCTCATATTTTGGTATGTTCCTCATGAAATTTGTGGTTTTCTGGCAAATTATCAAAGAATGATGTTACTAAATAATACTAAATAATGACAAACATTTGAGTTTTCAGACTTTATACCCTTCAGAAAATACATAATTACGCTAAACCTGTTATTCAAGCAACTTTCTAAATATAGAGAAGCAATATTTAAATTCTGTCCCTATTTTTGGGCCTCTGTCCCCCTATTTTTTCTGGCTTTGTCCACATTTCTTGCACAGAGAGGTTGAGAGGTACGCTGACCATACAAATGTGAAAAATGAACTTTCCCAGCAACACAGTTTTCCAGATTTCTACCTTCGTGTTCTTAAACCACAATACTGTACTGCCTTGAGGCAGATAAGTTATCAGGTTACTGGAGCTTCACTCAACAAACACTCCATCTTTGAAGTCTTTTCTGACTGTGCTTTCTTTGAATTATCTCAATGTACTTGATTTATTTGGCTTTCCTATAAAAGTACTTTAAAGAATGTGAGGACTGCAGGCATTGAATCCTTCTCTGCATTTGAGTAATAGCTAACTTTACTGAGATCAGATCTGCAGCCTGCTTCACTTGTTTAGCTTAAAGCAGATCTGAATGATGTCCATACAAGACATGCCCTTCTTTGAAGTTTTTTTTTTTTTTTTTTGGTCAGGAAACATGTTCCTAGATCATGCAAACACCCAGTTAATGTTTTGATGTGTGTAGCCACTTGCTTGTAATGTCTCAAGTGTTCCTAGTGTTTATTTATTTAGAAGCAAGGCTAGGTCAAAGATCTGCTTTTTGCTGTGTCTTACATCAGACAAAGATGAGAGGCCTGTTTCCATGTAACATTCTTAACCCTCATAGTCAGCTTGGCAAAGGAGCAATCCTACTGGCAACCAGCTGCATGCAAGTTTTGTTACAAAAATATGTCTGTCTCTGTGAGACTTACAGCAGTTTAAATACTGAGTAGAAACCCCATGACTATTTCCTCCTTTAATTATCAGATAAAAGTCACAAATTTTAGGGAGTGACGAAGGAGAAATGGGAGGGGGGGTGACTTGTTTGGTCAGTGTCACACAATAAGCAGTGAAGGTAAAATGAACCCCACTTTTGTTAAATGCTTATATTCGTTTCTAATGTTTGACAGCTTTACTGTTGAAAAGTTTCCATTTTTTACCTCTTGTGCTACATTTCCAAGGCTGTAAGTCGGAAATAGTTACAATTAAAAATTGCAGTGCAGCTGGCCTGAGTGAAGTGTTATGGCGAAAGGCAGCCAGCACAGACAATTTGCATGTGAATGTGCTGGAAATAATTGCTGTTGTATGTTACTAAGTTAACTGTATACTGTATGCCTATTAACTAAAAAGAGTGAAAGCTATAATAGAAGCATCCATTTACTTGCTTGTGAACATTACACAGGTGTGTGTGTCTGTGAGTGTGTGTGTGTGTGTGTGTGTGTGTGTGTGTGTGTGTGTGTGTGTGTGTGTGTGTGTGTGTGTGTGTGTTTGTGAGCTGCTCTGCCCCAATGGCACCAATTATACACAATATGCTACACTACTTCCCATTTCAAATCTCAAAGTGGGAAGGCATGTCAAAAAATACTATAAAATATTTAAATTTGATTAGTTGAAAGCATCCAAAAATGGATGTTATAAATGCAATAGTGCTTTGATTTGTTTGTTGCATTTTTTATTCAATATACATAAATATAGTTGTACTGCGGTGGTGGTGCTGCGGTAGCATTGTCGTCTCACAGTAAGATGTTGTCCTGTTCGATTCTCAGCTAGAGCATCTTCTGTGTGGAGACATGCGTAAATGGGCGTACCTTCGTTGAAGGTTGTGCAACAGGGCTGGCAACTCAGCACATAAAAATCTACTGCCAATCATTAGCGGACTGGAGTTCCACTGTGGCGACCCCTAACCGGGAAAAGCCGAAAGACACAACAACATACATAAATATAGTTCCTTCTACAATTTTCTGTCCCCCTGACTCAGCAAATCTCCATAGACTCTCAGGACAGAATCTTTGTAATTCAGTTCATTCTGAGCCTACATTTTCAATACGCTGATCAGGTAAGTGCATCTATAAGAGAAGCCAACATTTGGAGCTCATTGGTATCTGTAGTGAAGTCATCTGCCTTTGGGGTATCGTATTGGTCAGCTGTCCTTCTTGAGGTCCAGTAACAGTTACCAGCCTTATTAGACACAGTATTACATAGTGCAGGGCTTGATTCCCATAGCCTTCTCTTGTCTGTTGTGTGACAAAGTTGCTTCATCAGGCAGGGCTCGTTGGCTGCCTCTGAAAAGGACACTTGCATGCAGTGGGATATCCTAGCAAATGGCTGTATTTTTCTTTTAAATTCCTGCACCCTTCACATAGCTGCTAATTAGTGCTTAATTATATGGTATATGACTAGGAATCCAACACATCTCTTGTAGTTTAATGGACTGCCAGGTGCATTCTCAATAAACGTGAGAATAAATGTATGTTTCAGGGGAAGACAAGTTTACTGTTGTTTATACTTGATATGTTTTCAATTCAAGAGTGCTTTGTTTAGTATGTGGCTAAAAGTGTTTTTGTTGTAAAATTTGAAAAAAGCTTTTAATTAAATTCAAATCTCTGATCATAGTAAAAGTATAGAAGAAAATTATGAGTGCTGACATGTTGGAACAGTGTTTTAATGTAACTGGGGAGAGATAGCCAAGTAATGGGATACTAGTTTGGCTGTGGGGGTGGGATGGGGAACAGGTTCCTTATCCTGCCTAGGGCCTGTTTGACCATGATCTGGTTCTGTTCTCAGTATATGTTTCTTGCCATGGCTACAAAAGATACCACAATACAAACAAAATATAATTTACTTTAATAACTTGCTTAATAAATGGTGTCATTCTTTGTGGGGGGGGGGTTCCAATGAGAATCAATTTGGAAGGAAATGGTAAACCATCTTACTTGCTTCTCTAGGTCTGGCCTTCATCTTTCCTTCCAGGCTTCTGCATATTGGCTAATGGATTCTTTACCACATAGTGACATTTTAGGCAGAGTCAATCTTCTATAACTACCAACATAACAAATTCCAATCAGACACATTTCAGTGTAGCACTGCTCAATACTAGATGTTTAAACAAGAAATTACCCACCATCAAGGCATTCCCGATCTTTGAATAATTACAGAAGTTTGGTTCCAATGCAGAAACAACCCTCTTTCTTTGGGGGCCTGGGGTTAATGTATATCACTCAGTCAGACCCCCTAATGAGGATGTTTGCTTTTCCATTGAGGGTTTGTCCATATTCACCTGCAGTCATATCACCCCATGATTAATCCAGCAGGATAATGACCTAAAACTCCTGCATGCACTGGTATCTATAAACAAGTCCACCTATCATATCATAGCTAACTACAGAACCTCTTACATGTCGCCCACAAACTATGACACCTACCTAAATAAATTACAGTCCTTAATTATTGAATTTAACACAACCAGTCTGGCAGATTTAAATTACCTATGTATAAAATGGCAAATGTACACCGCAAACAAAAAATATGGTCAGTGTTTCATGGCAGACCTGTCAACTGTACTTGCTATGGAGGTGTGATTTACCCCTGCAAAGGATGTCTATTTTTGGAGGTATGGCCCTATTTTCAGGCTTGATTTACGCCTTCACACAATTTTCTGAATCCCCACATCACATGTGGTTTTTAAAGCTGTCTAGTACTCAGAAAACCATACGCCATCACCAACATACTAGTGCCAACAATAATTTAAAGTAAGGGGGCATATATCTTACAGCTATCTTTTTTTCTGAAGCCTTGTGTGGTAGAGTTTTGCAATACAGTTCAGTAAAGCTTACAGATTTTACACTGTCTCTTTGACAATGTGCTTATATTTTTACATATTTTTGTCACTCTCTGCTTTTTAAATGCTTGTTTCTAAGTAGTATCCCACATTCCTGCTGTAAGAAGGGAAGAGTTATGGGCTATTTTGGTATTCAAATATGCTAATTAGATGTATACATTTTTACCTGGATGTTCCTGTTTTTTTTTTTTTTTTTTCAAAGGCCTTTGTCCCTATTTTGAATGTCTATAGTTTGAAGTTTGATTCCTGGACACCATCAGCACCAACTCTCTATATCAGATAGCACCTTCCCCTACTGGGGTTGAATCTACTTGAACTTCTTAGAAATACAGCACCAATATGCTCCATACCTCAAGATGCCCTATTGCTGGTCAAATAAGAACACAGTGCTGTCCTTTTTCCCATAAAGGACCTGCTTAAGATGGCTACCAATCCTACTGTCTTCCAGGAGTTTTCCAGGGCCTGTCTTCTAGCACTCTTTGATAACCTAAAGAAATTTAAAAGCTTTCTACTCCATGGAAAACCCATAGCAAATGTAGACATTTACACCAATGATTTCTACTTCCACCTAAACTACTACATTAAGACATCTAGCTCTATATTCAACAAATACAATGCCAAATTTAGAAACAAGCCCTTATGCTGGAACTCTGGTGGAATTCTAGTATTAATAAACTTCACAATAAAATGAAAAAAAAAAAAATGCTGGCCTTGTAAAATAAATTACTCACGCCAGGAGTGACCATAAAAAGCAAGCAAACAACTTAAGACATAAGATCATCATTTACAAATTCATGTATGAATTTAAATATTACAATTTCATTCAAAGATAGGAGTTTTACTAACAATACTCAGCACTGAACTTTGTCAGTCCCAAATGGTATCGCCTATTCTGATCCAGGAGGCAACATCAGCATTTTAGCAGCTAAATTTAGTCCTAGCTTCTACCTCCATACCCTGTCTGTTCAACTCCACTCCAGTTATACTACCCCTGTAATTACTCCAAAACATGTCTTAAAAGCTGTGAAGATATGTGAAGGGTGCCAACCTAGGTAGATAGAATTTTGTAGATAATTCTATGTCTTTGTAAATATTAATAAAAGCCATTGGCTTGTTCTCTTAAATGTGAGAAGCCTGTATTGGATGTTAAACTGCAAAAATGTAACAGCACTGCACTCTACTGTAAGAAAACTGATAAGTCAAGCATTTTATGACTGATCTCGGGGCTCGGAGCCATGGTGTCTGAACCAGCAAATTATTTCTATTGTTTTGAGACCCAAATTAATTGCTAGATTTTACATATATAATGTATTTAATTGCTGTGATTTCCTGACCAGGTGTAAGCTTACTAAGAAATGTAAATGTAGAGTTTCTGTTAGCCTGGGAAACCAGAGAATTGTTAAGAATGATGTAATCTAAAATGAGTCAGCAGGATGTATTATCAATTTAAAGGACTTTCTCAGAGACAGGGAGAGAGCATTTTGGATTTTGTCTAAAGGTGACAACAACTCACCAGCACTCTGCTTTTGCTCTATATGTAAGTTTATTTAGAACTGTGATTGCTCTTAGATATAGATAGAAAATAGTATGTTTAGTCTAGATGTTTTCTGTATTGATGTCAGAACTATTCTACTGTATTATTAGTTTAAGCACTTTCCTGTGATCTCTGAGCTCTTGACTGGCACTGTGTAGTAAGAAGTATTGTCTTGTATTTTTTATTATTTATTTTTAAATATTTTTAAACCTTTCAACTGTGGCTGTTTTGAGTAGAGATAATTTAAGCTCTAGAGTACTTGCATGTATATAGTGATACTGCACAAACCCACTCCAAATAAGCCTTGCTGCTCAGTCACATGTACTATCTGGATAATAATTATAATGCACAGTAATAATTGGACACCCTTTGGTAAGGGCCTTATTGTTAGCTGATATTAGTGGTTAGTGGCGGTGATTACTACCTTATAGCCTGTCAGGAAGGGGCATAGCTGGAGAACCTGTGCCAGTCTTCCCCAGGAGTGTCTGTGTGTGTCAGCTACTTGGGCAGAGACACGAAGCACTGGTTGGACAGAGAGGGTGCTGGAGGTTTTAGCTTGACCACTAGACTGAGATCTGTTATCCTATAGCTGTACCAATGAGGAGTCTTATTGGGGATCTGGAGAGAAAGGGAGAAACCAGCCCCATACTGACTGTGATCTCTGTGTGCTCTTAAGGGAAATTGCACTTTACTGTGTGTGTATTTGTTATCCTTCCCAATGTGGATGCCCCTCACTGGTGTTAGTGGTGAGGATTGAGGCTTCTTGATTACTGGGCCAGTGCATGGGCTTCACAAAAGACATCCCCAAAAAATTACTAGTTCCATGGCTTCTAGCAATATACCATGCTGTCTCATTGTGAGTATGAAGCAGTGCCTCACAGATTAACTCTTAAACCTATTTAGTTTAAGTCTCTCCACTGATTATGTGACTGAGGACTCTAAGAAATCTGTTGTAATACCCCCCACAAGGATGGCACTACCGCCAACTCAGGGAAGTATAGATAAATCAGCCTTACCTACATAATTTATAAAGGAATGGAAGGTATTATACAAATCTCATAAACAACTACAGATCCAACTCGAAAGCCATCCACTCTAAACAATCTTGCTTTGCAAAAAGTAGCTCCTGTCTATTAAATATGGTGAATTTGTGTGGGAAAATCATTGAAGCAACACATGATGGCAAATCAGTATACATTAACTACCTAGATTTAGCCAAGGCATTTAACACTATCCCACGTGCTAGCATTTATGAGAAACTAACCCAATTAAATTTTAGCCCTTACATAGCTTGGATAGTAAACTAGTTCTCATACAAGACCTACACAGTTAGGGTTGGTGACACACTCTTCCCAAAAAGACAGGTTACTAGTGTCGTCTGAGAGAGTTCTATTTTGGGGCCACTCCTCTTCAGCATATACTTCACTGATATTCAAGCCAATGACAAGGATCTCTGGTTAACTAATTTTGCTGATGACTACAAATTTGGAGCTGTCATTAATACATTAAATGATATCCATATCCTCAGAACTGACCCAAAATCCTGGTGACCACAGTCCCTTATAATATCTATGTTCCAGCCATTTCCCATTGTACTGTACAAAGACACAAACACAAAAACACACACACACACACACACACACACACACACACACACACACACACACACACACACACACACAAAACTGTAGGCAGAAATTTCCATGTTGTACTCACAGTCACATTTGTTGCCTTACAGCAAGAGGTTCTACCGTTCGATTCTCGGCTGGAGTGTGGGGAGTGCCTTCTGTGTGGAGTCTGCATGTCCTCCCCACGGTTGGGTGGGCGTTCAAAAGACATGCGGAAATGGGCGTGCCTTCGTTGAAGGTTGAACGTCGAGCTGGCACCTTGGCATTCGTGAAAATCTACTGCCAATCATCAGCAGACTGGAGAGCCGCTGTGGTGACCCCTAACCGGGAAAAGCCGAAAGACAACAACAACAACTCACGGTCACATTGTAGCCCAGTGATAACTCATCACGAATTTAAAATATATAGCTTTCTCAATAAACTGTCATTACTCATTTCTCACTTACAAAATGCATTTATCATGATGAGCCATTGCACCTGTATCCTTAAATGCAAAGTTTTTGCATAGAAAGCCATGTCACTTAACAAGTAGGAAACATCTAGGTAGTGCATTGAATGCTGTAATTATGCTCTGAAATCTGGAAAAAATGTATTTGTCAAGCAGATCCATAGCTCAAGATGCAATCTTAACAGTGCTCAAGGGTGTTTAACAAAAATTTGATAAGTAACCACTAAGCACTTTCAAGACCAGGTCTCATATTAGGGACTAATAGTGGACAGTGCCATGGTGCTGCGGTAGCGTTGTCGCCTCACAGTTAAACGTTGCCCGTTCGATTCTCAGTTAGAGTGTCTTCTGTGTGGCGACATGCGTGAACGGGCGTTCCTTCGTTGAAGGTTGTGCATTAGGCCCAGCAAGACAGCATGTAAAACTCTACTGCCAATCATTAGAGGACCGGAGTTCCACTGTGGCGACCCCTAACCGGGAAAAGCCGAAAGACACAAACAAAGACACAAACAAGTGGACAGTGTCAACCAAAAAATGTACAGTGATGCAAACTGAACTCACAGTAACAGTAGATGTTTGAATGATCATTGTTTCTGGAGCCTTAGCTATATGGGTTATATCCTGCCAAGAATATAACAGTCAGACATCTTCCACAGTTTTAGGGTACCCTCTATGTCCCAAAACTGTCAAACAGCTCAAGTTGACCTGACTAAAAGATAGGCTTGGGAGCAAATCCTTTCAGAACTTTCCTGCCAACAACAGAGGGAGGCTGAGCCCTGAAAGGACAATGGTAAGAAGAACAAAAAATAAATCACCACACCCTGTCATAAACAACACAAGAAACAATGGAGATTAAGGGAGGGAGCTTCTATTGCAGCATTGATCACTCAAACATCTACTGTTACGGTAAGTTTACTTAAGCAGCCATACTATGTTTTTCATATTAATGACTGCTGCAGTAGCCTAAGCTATATAGGTAGATTACTATAGCTTGTAAATGTTGGGAGGTGGAAGGAGAAGAGTCCAGGATCCCTTAGATAATGGTCCTAGCAAAGCCTGATCTAGAGTTAGAGAAGGAATCAAGCTTATAATGCTTTGTAAACATATCTACAGAGAACCAAGATGCTGTTCTTGGAATCCAACCCATTCCAAAAAGCAATAGATAAAGCCAAGGCCTTGGCAGAGTGGGCCTTGACCCTGTCTGGAACAGTTTTGTTATAGGTAGTATAACAAAAGATAATATCCTTAGTCAACTATTAGGAAATAGTTTGCTTTGACACACACTGTCCCTTCTTACCTTCACAAAATGAGTAATTGATCTGAAGATCTAAAAGATTTAGTTCTGCCAAAATTGTACATGGGATGGCGCAGTGGGGTAGCGGTTACCACTATCGCCTCACAGCAAGCGGTTCTTCGGTTCAGTTCTCAGATGGAATACCTTCTGTGTGGAGTCTTCATGTCCTCCCTGCATTCATCTGGGTTTCCCTGGGTGCTCCAGTTTCCTCCCACATTCCAAAGACATGCAGTAAGTGGATTGGGCACTCTAAATTGGCCCTAGATGTGAGTGTGTGCGTGCGATTGTGTGGTGCACCCTAGCAACTCAATCCCATAAAATCCGTATCTGCTACAGAAATGAGTGCTGAAGGGCGGTCATTGCCCGATGTGCTGAATGCACGGGAGTGAATACAGGATCCAGGAAGATAGTACATGAGTTTTCTATGAATATCCAAGTTCTGGATTAGTCTTTCTTCCTCATTTTTAAGTTCAGGAAAGAAAACAGGGAGATGGATAATTTATCTTAAAGTAAACCTGAATACCACTTTAGGTATAAAAGAAGGATTAGTTCTTAAAGAAACCCTATCCCTGTGCAAAATGATGTAGGTTTGACTCACCATAAGAGTGTGCAACTCAGATTCCCTTCTTTCAGAGGTCAGAGCAATCAGTAACATTGTTTTCCATGTTAATAACCTCATGTCAGCCAGGTTTGCTAGTTCAAATGGAGCAGGTGTTAGCTTCTCCAACACAAAATTAAATCCTAGAGAGGACTTACCATTTTACTTGGAGGCCTCTTTTGCAAAACTCCTTTCAAAAACATTTTGACATGAGAATGCATTGAAAGAGGATCATCACTGGGGAAAAATGCTGAAATGGCGGGTGAATGAACCTTGACACAGGGCTAAGAAAGGCCATAGGATAGTAAGTCACACAAATATTGTAAAACCAGAGAACACTTAGCCCTGAATGGGTGCTGGTTATGCTGCTAGCAGCAACTAAAATACCTTTTCCATTTGCTAATATATAATTTTCTGCTGCACATCCTCAGTAAATAGCTGCCTTAAGGGAATTAAGACGCTATCTTTGCAGAGTCTTTTTCAAAGTGTCTGGAATCTCTCACTTGGGTGAGAGATCATTTACACAAGCTGGGATTCTAAGAGAACATTCAAAGTCTTTTTTGACTTCTTCATTTTGTTCCTGGGATGTCAACTTCTCAATTGAAGTTCGTTGGTTTCAGTGTATTTCAAATACCCCTGTTCTTGTGTGAGTAGATCCCGTCTGTGAGAAATTTCGTGATAATTGCTCCTGACCTTTTCTGAAAATGGAAAACCACATTTGCCTTTGGCAAAAGAAAGAGTAACCATAATGATCTTGAGGAATTTTCAGAAGTACCCTGGATATTAGAGAAAAATGTGGAAAACCATACAGGAACATTTCAGTCAAAGGAAAAGAAAAGGCATTTGTCTTCTAGACTTTCTTACATGGAGTCCTGGAACATAGTCTTGCCTGTTAATTGTTCAGAGAGGAGGCAAAGAGGCTTACCCGAGGAACTCCACACAGATGGATCAAATCTTGGAAGACCCCATGAATGACCATTCGTGAGGGTCTGCCCTGGTGCTGCTTAACTTATCTACCCCACCATTTTGCTTTGACAGAATGTAGGATGCCTCTAGAGTGAGATTGTGCTATGAAGCTATATCCCAAGCTAGCATGGCTAGTCTGCAAAGATGGTACAACCTGGTTCCCCCTTATTTGTTGATATACCACATAACTGTGTTACAGTCTGTAACCACTTGAAAAGGTTCCGGGACCAAAGATGGTTCATAGAACTGAGTGCCTTGATCAGGGAAAGCATCTCCTTGATATTTATGTGCTTGCATCTGTCCTTGGTGTCCCACACCCCCTGCACTTTTATCCCTCCTAAAACTGCTCTGCAAGCAAAGTCTGAAGAGTCTCTGGTGACTGACCACTTTGTTGCAGGGAGGGAGTAGGGCAGACCTAGATTTAAGGATATCTGTTGTCTCCATCAAAAGATTTCTCTTCTTACAAACCCCAGGACTGGGATTTGAAAAGATAAAGGGTGTTGATGCTGCGATCAAAGAGATTTCAGATACCACTGTAGCTTTCCTGCCAAGGGTATTAAAAAAGTCATAGATGCCATAAGACAAAATCTTGAGATATTCCCTTGGTATCTAAATAAAGATCTGTTTTTTCCTATGAAAGAAATATTTGAATTGAGTTGTCTAGCTGACATCCCAGGAACAAAATGAAGAAGTCAAAAAAGACTTTGAATGTTCTCTTAGAATCCCAGCTTGTGTAAATGATCTCTCACCCAAGTGAGAGATTCCAGACACTTTGAAAAAGACTCTGCAAAGATAAGCAAGGCATCTAAGTTTGGAAAAATGTGGATATCTTTTAGCCTGTAATGAGCTATAACTGTGAACACTCTTGTTGTAGTGGATAGGCCAAAGGGTAAGGCACAGGACTGATAATGTGATCCCAACCTCACAAAACCTTAAGAAACTTCTGAAGTCTGGATGAACAGCGGTGTGATAATAAGCATGTTTTAAGTCTATTATTACCAGGAAACTTGAAAGAACAAGAGGTAATGGATTGTGAAGTGGCATCATTGTGAATTTGGGCACTATCCCAAACAGGTTTAGGAAAGAAAGATCCAGAACTGGTCTCCAAGAATTTTCTTCCTTTGGCACTAGGAACATCCTTGAAAAAAATTCCTTCCCCACCTGGGAAGTAGGAAGTGATTCAATCTTGGGACAGCATGTGATGAAGAACAGGTGGAAACAAAAGAGTCGTATCTGTAAGATGAGGAATGGTCTCATGACAAGGAGGAATTTCCTCTCACTGCCATCTGTAACCTTCATGAATGATTTTCAGAACCCATTGGTCTGAGACAATCTTTTGCCAAAGAGAAAAATGGAGATTCATATTTTTTAGAAGAAAAAAGGGACCAGGGTGAGAGGCAGTCACAAGTTCTCCTGCATAGTCATTAAGACTTGGTGGAAAGTGCTTGGTTTACGGAGGTTTGAGAGTTGTTTATGGAACCCTATTGGCATTTTTTCTTTTGTTTTCTTACTGAATTTTGTTGAGACTGTTTGAGAATCTGTTGAGATTCGTTTTTTGCCAAAAATGGATGAGGAGATAGAAAATCTCTTGGAAAATTTAGAAAAGGATAGCTGAAAAATCTTAAATATTCCCTGGATCAGCTTGCCCCTTTCATCACACTTTTTTATCTCCTCTGCAACAGATGGGAGAAACACTAAATATCTATCCAAGGGAGAATTTAAAATCTAATTTTTATCATCATCTGTGAGATTCTGAGAATGCAGCCATGCAGAACTCCTCAGAAAACTACCAGCGGCCATAGCACTGGAAGAAGTATCAACAGTCATACACATACTGCAAACAATGAGTAGTGAACTGTGAAATAGAAGAAATTAAGTTATTTAAAGCAGATTTTTCCTCACAAGAAGAAACTGCAGATAAGACATTCCTCATACTTCTACAAAGTTGCAGAAGTATTCACTTTTCCCCCATACCTATCAATAATTTTCCAATCCTTATCAGAAAGAACAGTATTGGAATTAATCAAGTGCTTAGCAGCAATGGGATCAACTAAATCTATAGCTACTGGGTCAGGTTGAGGAATAGTGCATAAAAATGCAAAAGACTGAGGAATTTTATACATCCTTTCTGCTTCTTTAGGGGCAGCTGACTGATTATCAAGAAAATTGCAGGCAGTAACACACACCTCTTCTAAAGCAAACAGAATAGGAGGAATGGGTATAGGTTCTGGAAAATCTTTCTGTAACAACTCATATTATTTCCTGAGGGACTGAGAAACCTCAGTGTTCTCCCACTAAAAACAATGGTACATTCTAGCAATAGTTTCAGAGAAAGAGAAACCCACACAGGGAGTATCAGAAAAGGAGCTCTCTTCTGAGTATTAATCAGAAATCTGAGGGGAAAAATTATAAGTTATTTACTCATCATAACTAGGCATCCGTGTTGTCCATTTTCATTCTTCCTCACTTATGGGTTCCTGATCAGATTCTTGGATTTGACTTGGTCGTATACTATAGATTTCGAATCCAGCTCTCAAGCTCCTTTCTCTATCCATGATGCCCCACTCCATTCCTATTGCCTCAGATTGAGTTTGCTGCTTTATTTCCTAGTAAAAGATGAGGAACAGATGAAGCCAGATAGAGTAGGGCTCAAACCAGAACTGTAGGTTCCAAACACAGTCAAACAGATCCATCCAGAAGAAGAAAACGGATGGGGGATGGATGGGAGGAGAGTTGAGGAACAATGAAAATGGACAACACAGATGCCTAGTTATGGTGAGTATATAACATAAATCTGATGTTGTCCTTTTCATTTCGAGTCCCTAGCAACCTTGGGTGGCTCTCATGGAAGGATATCCCAGAGAACTGCCGAACCACAGGAGGCTCTGTTTCTGGATATGATGTCCAATTTTTAATGTGAAATAAAGGTATGAGCCTTGGACCATGTAACTGCTGCACAGATGTCATCAATAGATGTTTTTGAACAGAAAGCTAATGATGCAGCCATATATCTAGTTGAGTGAGCTCGGGGAGGTTTTGGCAATGTCATACCCTTCTGAGAGTAAATACATGAGATACAGTCTGTAGTCCATTTAGCTAGGGTGACTTTAGAAACTGATTGGCCTAGGCAAATTATAGAGAAAAATACAAAATGCTGGTCAGACTTTCTAAATTATTTTTTTATGTGGAGGTAAAAATGTATTTGTCTGTGTATGTCCAAAAGGTTTAGCATGTACGCTCCTTTATTTTCAAAATTTCGAAAGAAATCTAGCAAGTGAACAGCCTGGTTACTGTTATTTTCAGAAGCTACTTTAGGTAAAAAAGAAGGGTTAGTCCAGAGATAAATCCTATCTTTGTGGAAAATAATTTAAGGGGTTTTCGCTGATATAACCTGGAGTTCAGAAATTCTTTTAGCAGAAGTAATAGCTATCAAGAAAACTGTCTTCCATGACAGAAAATTTAGCCCAGATTTGTCTGAAGGTTCAAAGGGTTTTTGTGTCAAACCTGCAAGTACTACAGTAAGATCCCAAGGTGGTGAGGGAACTTTAATTGGAGGTCTTAGCAGAAAAATGCCTTTCATAAAAGCTTTACATAATATAGAGGAAGCTAATGAAAAATATTTATTCCCTGTGTGGAAATTTGAAATTGCTGCCAAATGAAGTTTAATTGTAGAGAAACTAGCACTGTCTTTGATAAGAGTTGTCAAAAATTGAAGAATAGCTGAAACTGGTGCAAAAAAGTGTTCAATGTCCTCATCTGATGCCCAAATAGAGAACCTTTTCCACTTGCTTCTATAAACATTTTGGTAGAGTCCTTTTGTGAAGTCAAAATAATATCATGAAGAAAGGGGAAGAAAGCCTGGACTGTCTAACTATTACTGAAAGTGGAGAAACCATGCAGTCAACTTGAGGGCCTGAATGTTGGGGTGTTGAATCCCCAAAGGGTGAGACAGGAGATCCTGAGTGGGTTCTAGTATCCATGGATGGTAACAAAGATGAGACCATAAAAGGGGAACCATACTCACTGAGGCCAGAAGGGGGCAATAAGTATTACTGAGTTCTTCACCCTGCTTGCTATATGCAAAAATCTTGGAATCAGGGGAAGAGTAGGATAAGCATAAATGAGACCCGAGGGCTAAGCATGAAGAAGAGTATCTCTCAGTGACTCCCCCCGAGGGGGGATCAGAGCGAAATACTTGCTGCATTTGTTGTTGAGAGGAGTGGAAAATAGGATGTAACAAGGTTGGCGCCTTCTTCTTTTTCTTTCCCCTGTTCTTGTTAGGGGTTGCCACAGCGGATCATCCATTTCCATTTCTTCCTGTCCTCTGGATCTTGGTCTGTCATACCAACCATCTGCATGTCCTCTCTCACCACATCCATAAACCTTATCTTAGGCCTTCCTCCTTTTCTCTTACCTGGCAGTTCCAATCTTAGCATCCTTTTCCCAATATACCCACCATCCCTCCTCAGCACATGTCCAAACCAATGTAATCTTGCCTCTCTGGCTTTGTCTCTAAACTGTCCAACCTGGGCTGACCCTCTAACATACTTCTTCCTAATCCTGTCCACCCTCGTCACACCCAGTGCAAATCTTAACATCTTTATCTCTGCCACATCCAGCTCTGACTACTGCCTTTTTGTCAATGCCTCTGTCTCCAACCAGTATAACATAGCTGGTCTCACTATCCTCTTGTAGACCTTCCCTTTCACTCTTACTGGTACTCATCTGTCACAAATCACTCCTAACACTCTTCTCCACCCACTCCACCTTGCCTGTACTCTTTTCACCTCTCTTCCCCACTTGCCCTTTACTCTGAACTGTTGATCCCAAGTATTTAAACTCATCCACCTTCACCAACTTTACTCCCTGCATCCTCACCATTCCTATATCCTCCTTCTCATTCACACATATAAATTCTGTCTTAGTCCTGCTGACCTCATTCCTGTCCTCTCTAGAGCATATCTCCACCTTTCCAGGGTCTCCTCAACCTGTTCCCTACTCTCACTACAGATCACAATGTCATCTGCAAACATCATAGTCCACGAGGACTCCTATCTGATCTCGTCTGCCAACCTGCCCATCACCATTGCAAATAAGAAAGGGCTCAGAGCTGATCTTTGATGTAATCCCACCTCCACCTTAAATGCATCTGTCACTCCCACCACAGACCTCACTGTTGTCACACTACCCTCATAGATATCCTGTATCACTCTTACATACTTCTCTGCCATTTTCGACTTCCTCATACAATACCACAACTCCTCTCTAGGCACCCTGTCATATGCTTTCTCTAAGTCCACAAAGACACAATGCAACTCCTTCTAACCTTCTCTGTACTTCTCCATCAACACTCTCAGAGCAAACATTGTATCTGTAGTGCTCTTTCCTGGCATGAAACCATACTGCTGATCACTAATCATCACCTCCCTTCTTAAACTAGCTTCCACTACTCTTTCCCATACCTTCATGCTGTAACTGATCAGTTTTATCCCTCTGTAGTTACTACATCTCTAAACATCACCCTTATTCTTAAAAATCGGTACAAAACAAGATTGGCCCTAATGCCTAAAAATCATACTCGCTACCAACAGACTGACAGACCACTTGTGAGGCATCACAATGGATATGCTTAATTTGTCTGCAAGCATGTTGGTTTTCTCTGGGATGTGTGCTGCAATAAGAAAGTGGTCTGATAAGATCACCCATTCCCAAACCCTCGTGGCCTCTCTGTAAAGGGGGTAAAATCGGGTTCCTCCTTGTTTGTTGATGTACCAGACTACAGATGTGTTGTCGGTCTGAATTGCAATACTCCCCAAGGGAAGAGCATCTTGAAATGCCTGCAACACTAGAAGGACTGCTCTCATTTCTAGGACACTGCTATACAACTTGGTCTCTTGGGGGGGGGGGGGCACATGCCTTGGACAGTTCTTCCCAAGAAATGCCCCTCCCACCCCAGTTGGGAAGTGTCTGTGGTCACTGTGACTACTGGGTTCGGTAGGACAAAAGGTCTGCCCAGGAAAAGATCACCTGATTGTATCCACCAGCAAATCTGTCACTTGCAAATCGGGAAAGAGTTTTACTTGAAAAGACATGGGTTGATGTGGAACGGACCAATGTACAGCTAGAGTCCATTGGAGAACTCTCATAAAGAACAGTGCCAGAGGAAGAAGAACTGTGGTATCTGCCACGGGTTCCTATCAGCATTTCAAATGTTGAAAATGCCGAATTTAATTTAATCGAACTGAAATGTTCGAAATCTCAAAAGAGCGAACTGACGGACATTGATTTCTTTCCCAGGGAAAGAAATCGGTGGGCCGTCATCTGAGTTTGCTATTTCCTCCACTGTGGTGCAATCTCGGAGTTGGTATATTTAAGTAATGGGTGTGTGGGGGCACAGCCCCCCACATTGAGGGGTGGCGGGGGCGAAGCCCCCCACTTCTGTCAGTGTTTAAAGTATTGAAAAAAATTTTTTTTTTGCACGGGACACCGATTTCTTTCCCTTGGAAAGAAATCGATGTTCCATCAGTTTGCTCTTCTGAGATTTCGAACATTTCAGTTTGATTAAATTGCATTTGGTGTTTTCAGCATTCAATATGCTGATATAAACCCAGCTGCCACAGACCCCAGAGCTTGAAGTACTAATCTTGCTGGGAGATGAATGAGGGAGAATAGCCTGAAGCTGATTCTTGATAGAAGTAATGTGGTGGATAGGCAAAGATGCTATTTGTGTAGAAGCGCTTAAAACTGTCCCAGTGAACTCCAGACTCTGAACTGGAACTAGTTTTGATTTGGCAATATTTATTGTAATGCCTAAGGAATTGGAAATCTGGATCAAACAGTCCCTGGCATGTTACATTTTGGAGTTGATGCTTGGATGCAGCAGTTAGTAGACAGTTATCTAGATATGGAAATACCGGGAATCCCTTCAGTCTTATGTGAGCTGTGACTACTGGCATGCATTTGTTAAACACTCTGGAGGCCATGGTAAGTCCAAAGGGCAGAGCTCTGAATTGGTAATGACTGGCTCCTAGCTGACACTGGCTCCTACCTGAAAGCAGAGATGTCTTCTGGACTGTCTATTTTGATATCATAGTACGTGGTCTGAAGATCTACAGAGCACATCCAATCATCCTTGTGCAGAAAAGTAGAAGGGACTGAACCATGACCATTCGGAACTTTGCTTTCTTTATATATTGGTTCAACCTGCTTAGATCCAAAATGGGTCTGAGGTCCCCTATTTTCTTTGCCACTAAAAAAGACGCATGAATAAGTTCTGAATCCTATCTGCTCTGGTGGGACCTTCTGGATAACTCTTTTCTCTAGTGGCTTTTGGATTTCTTGTGCAACAGCCTTCCTCTGACTGAGTGGAATGTCAGGAAGTTTTTTTTCCTTTGACAGTGAGGAAGAAGGGAAATGGTATGCAATAACCTCCGGATATCACTCTTAGAACCCATGAATCTTTTGTGATGTCTGTCCAGGTGCAAATAGAATTGTTCCCAGACTGCTGCCAGAGTAGAATAGTCAGGTAGCACTTCAGGTGCGCTGACAGGGCCTGTCAGAAAACAAATTTCTAAAGCCTTAATTTTGCAGACTTCGTCTGGCTCTAGGGTGATGTCAACCATTAAAATTTCTCCATCTGCCTGTGGAGGGATTTTCCCCACACAAATCCCAAAAAGGTCACTGAGATGTGTGGAATCACATTTTCTTACCTCCTCTCTGATTCATAGAAAAGGTCTGTTGAGGTGTTGAAAACTTGATCACTACGGCAGACAGGGTCTTTCCATCTTTTTCACTGTGGGTAAGTGTATGCTTTACTGATGGCCCAAACAAGGAAGATCCATTGACTGGAGCGTTAATAAAGGACATCTTAAAAGGCTCGGCAAAATCACACAGTTGCATCTAGGCATGTCTCTTTAAGGCAAGGCCTGAACCAGCTACTCATGAGGTACCTTCAGCTGTGTGAGAGATTAACCTCATTAAAGTATTTGATATGGATAAAAGAGTGGCTGGTTTAGAAGATGTTTTGACATCCTCAGCAGACATGTACTCTGACAGAATACTTGAAAGTTCCTTAGCGAAATCTCTCTAAAGTCTAGAAAATGTGCCAGATAATTCGATGACCTCAGTACGAAGGTAGCTGAGGCAAACACTCGTTTTCCAAATCTGTTCAGCACTCTAGATTCTCGGTTAGGCAGTTGGACAGCAGACCTCTGTTGTTCTGCTAGCTCCTTCTTAGTGACTGCAACCACCACCACCATAGCGTTAACTAAGACTTCTTTGCTCCAGTGGGGTCTGTCTGCAGGTGGTGTCAAAAATTTGTCAGAGTGCTTGGGAATGGGCTTGACAGTAACCAGCTCCTACCATGCCTGTCAGGAAACCAGGTCAATAAGTTCATCTGCCAGTGGGGGGGAGGGGGTGACCCAAGATGTAGATGGGCCAGAACCAAAAGCCTCCAAGAACACCATTTCTTCAGGAGAAGGAGTTTGGGATGATCAACTACATTTTTTGCTTCAAAATCTCAAGAATGTCGCCAAAGATGTCATCTGGTAGTGATCTGGGGGATCCTTTTCCTTCATCATCGGTGTCTTCCGTGTGAAACTTCAAGGGGGGAATCTATGTGTCTCCTTTTACACATCCTCTTCCATGGAACTTCTTCCATGGGATGTTCTGGAGAGGTATTGTAAGAGAGGGGAAGTTCCTCTATAGGAACTGTCTGAGTCCTGTTTGAATTAGCTGTCCCTGTGGAATAAGCGTGATTGACTTAGTGCTTGGAACTGATGAGAGTAAAGGGTTAGGATCCAAAATAATAGAAGACAATTCTCTCTGGAGAGAAAAAGCTCTTTCTACCACCTTGAAGGCTGAGGGTCCAGGAGAAGCCCTGACCTGCCCCCTTGGAACCGAAGCTTCTGAGGAAAGTAGATCATGGCCACCAATGGAGCCAAGTAGAATCAGACCCAAACTCTCTAGGCCGAAACTCCAAGGGGAAGGGGCGGATCTGACAACACCACAACCGAACTCACTCCCTTGGACCCGATGCTGACACTTTGGCTCCGAAATCCATTCTAATCTGAGGGAATTGGAGCAGAATCCATCAGGGAAACAGTCAGAATGGAGGAGGAAACTTTCCTTGAATCCAATGCTGAACCTCTCTGGGATTTTGGATCCTGGGGCTCCCAAACCACGAGTTAGATTGTAGAAGGAGACAGAATGAAATTTGAGTGTACACTCACGGATGTGGTAGGGGATGGAGTTGGCAGAACCCCCATCTGGATATGAGTACTGACAAACTATCTCATCATCCTATCCACATCTGCCTCTGATAAACTTTTGGAGGACCTAGAAGACTTTGTGGAAGGGGGTCTGGAATGTTTCTTTGGAGTCTGAAAGAATTGTGCAAGCAAGGAGGGTGAAATGGGCTTTACCATGTACTCAGGAGTTATGCTCCTATGAGATGTAGTTGGCTTCAGATCAAAAAACGTAGGATCCAGTGAGGATGTCATTGGAGAAGGAGAAATAACTATCAGAGCTGAAACCTTTGGGTCCGGTTAAGGTTTCTTATCCGATAGTAGGCTAAGAGAGCTCGGATCCAAGGATGTCAGATCTGTAACTTTTCTGACTTTTCCCCTAGACTCCAATGATGACTGAAGGGACTTTGGCGGAAACATTTTCTTGAGCTCTGAGGAAGGTACTTTACTAGATTTGAGGGGAGGGGGGGGGTTCAGCCTGGGAAGATCATGCAGCAGGTAGTAAACCTTTCAAAACAAGCTTATTATGGCTGTCAGCCAAAGCTCTAGGGTTAAAAGTAGAGCACACTGTACAGGCTGTATTTAAATGGTCAGGAGCAAGCCAATAAATGCATTCCTTGTGGGCATCCAAGTTTGGGATCTTATGCCCACAAGAAGTGCATTTTTTAAAACCCATAGGTTTGTCAGACATTATGGCTAGGGAAATCTAGCAGATAAAACAGAGAATAACTCATAAACAAAAAAGAACAGAGAAAGGTAAAACTACAAACTATGCTATTAAAAGGAGATACTTTATTAAAACTAGGCAAAGATAAGTACCAACAATGGTACAAAAGACTCTTAAAAATTTAGTAGAGAAAGGTTGATAGAAAGAGGCAAAATCTCCTAACACAAGTGACAGCTAAGAGGGAGGTTGTAAGAAAAAAAATTAAGGTTCAAAGAAGAAGAGTTACAGAAATATTAGTACCAAAATATCAAGAAAAACTTGCTTACAAATGCTTGAGAGCAGAACCTATGTCTAACCACGATGGCAGCAAACAAGATCTGAGGCACTAGGGATGGAGTGAGGCATTATGGGTAGGGAGAGGTGTTCGAGAGTTGGATGTGAAGTATATAGTATGTGGCCGAGTCGGATCCTAGGATCAGATCCAGAAACCATAAATGAGGAAGAATGAAAATGACAACATTAGATCCCTGTATCTCTACTTGCATCTTTCTGTTCAGATTCAGAATCTTGAATCTCTTCAGGAAAATATAAATCACTCTTTCTTTTACCAGAAAATAGTTTAGAAGATGAATTAATAGCCTGAATTAAAACCTGAGCTAAATCCAATACGCAATTCCTATCCAAAGAAATTTGAGGAGGAGTAGATACATGTTTATTTTGACAGGGAAAATGGGGCCAACTGTGTTAGTAATGACAGCAGCTCCTTTCCCAGCGACAGACACCAGCATTCTGATACAATAGGAAAACCTTCTCTGTTCCCTCTCAGGAGTGAAAAGAGTGGCTATCCCTTTCCCACTGAGAGGGATCCTAACAGCTGCAGAGGATGTGGCTAATCCCTGGTCTATAGTGCCTCTAGGTGCTATACCAGTGGGATCCCGGCTAAAAGAGGGGTGGCGTGAGGTACAAAAAATGGCCACAGTAGAGTCACTCAGCTGTGGATGAGGCACATTGCTAGCCTGCTGTGGTGGCAAAGGTTGTTTGCTTAACTTCTTGTGGCTGGAAGAAGGACCGACCATAGGTTCATAGGTTGGTACTAGGCTATCAGCCCTAGGGCCTATACAAGCCTAGCCATAACAATTCCCTGGCTATTTCTTCCTACACTATTTACTTCACTGGACCCCTGTCTAGCACGGCGACTGACGTGATCCCTGGGGTGAATTTCCTTTCTCCCATCCAGTCATCAAGGTTCCTTCTGAAGAGGGCCAAAGAGGCACTCTGCTTGACATGTACGGGCAATCTATTCCAGAGTCTGGCGAGTCTCTGGATCAGGAACCTATCTCGCCAGCATGTTTTGTTTATTGTGATGACAAGGTTTAGATCCCTGGAGTGTGTGGCTCTGAGGGATTGGGATTTCTTTAAGTGTAGCATGTCCAACAGCTTTGGGTTTGACATGGCCTTGTATGTTAAGCAGAGATCACCTCTGAGTAGACGATATGCGACAGAGTATAGGTGGAGTTTTTTAAGGTGGTCAGGTTACGGCATCTGCTTTAGGCCTGTGATTCTTTTAGTGAGGTATTTATTCAGCCTTTCCAGTTGTTGCAAATGTCTTGAGAGGTACATACCAAACGGGGCATTGTATTCTATAATGGGTCTAATGAGGGATGAGTACAGTGGGACAATGACCTCCTTTTTTCTGGATGAAAAGCCCTTAGTGATGAGGTGTGCCACATAGAAGGATTTCCTGACTGTTGTGGCAATGTGGTTATCGAAGGTGAGACCACTGTCCACCTGTGTCCCTAAGTCTCTTATCACACCTTCGGTGTTTAGTGTACTACCACCTATATGGTAATTCACGGGTACATGTTTTTTCCCAAAGGGGATAACTATACATTTCTTGGCATTGAGCTTAAACCCATGGCTCTGACACCAAGCATCTGATTCTGTCAGGCCCTTTTGTAGAGTATCCACATAATTTGGGGATTTAATAATGGCTCCCAGTTTGCAGTCATCTGCAAACTTTGTTAGCCAGAGTCCCTTAGTGTTGGCCTGTACTTCAGAGAAGTAGATGCCAAACAAGAGCGGTCCCAGGACTGAACCCTGAGGTACTCCACTTGTCACTTGTCTGGAGCTGGATTTGGAGTCGGCTACTTTTACAGTGTGGGTTCTATCAGTAAGCCAGTTAGCAACCCATTGGGTGATGTAGGGATTAATGTCCAGCTTAGTAAGTTTATCTATGATTCCAGAGCGGGGGAATGGTGTCAAAGGCCTTGGCAAGGTCTAGATAGGCTGTGTGGACCACCTTACCCTTGTCCATGGCTCTGGAGACTGATTCGAAGAAGTCAATCAGGTTCAGGAGACAAGATCGGCCCTTCACGAACCCAAACTGGTTGGAGTCCAGTATTTGAAGGTTGCCAATGACTTTGTTTATACGTTCCATGATAATACGCTCCATGGCCTTGCAGATAAGGCTCGTCAGACTGTTGGGACGGTAGTTTCCGGGATCCAAGGTGGATCCCCCCTTGTGGAGTGGGATAAATGTAGCTCTGCACCACTCAGTGGGAACAAAACCTGAGGTGAGGCTATGATTAAACATGACACTTAGGTGAGGTGCCAGTTCATATTGTAGTTCATGTAGTACACAGCCCGGGATGTCATCTGGTCCCATGGATGCTGTATTCTTAGCTTTGGAGAGTGCGTTTTTTACCTGTGTGGCCGTTATTACCGGAATTTGGCAATCTTCTGGTATTGAGATGGGCCATTTAGGGGGTGAGAGGGGGTGAAGTTGGCACTGAATCGATCTGCCAGGATATTGGCAATATCCTTGAGATCAGCATATTTAATGCCATTCTGTTTTAGCTCAGAGCAGATCTGAGCATTGCCTAGACCTGGTCATTACCAACATGGGAAATCGATGCTCCACACCTATGGTCACCCCCACGTTAGTCAGGTCTGACCATAAGCTAATCACCCTTAACATCCACATCCCACCCCCACCCCCCAGTAAGGAAAACTCCCTTACCAGCCATAAACAAACTTTACAACAAAAGGAAGAAACTGTTGCAGAAAAGAGGAAAATCCCAGCACGCAAAAAACTCCCTTACCAGCCTCAGTAAGACAATGAGATCCCTCATAAAATCCTCCAAAGCTAGTTACGAAAATAAAATTGCCAAAGATTCCAAAGACAACCACAAGGCATTCTATAACTATGTCAAGAATCTAAATGGCAATGCTCAGATCTGCTCTGCGCTACAACAGAATGGCATTAAATATACTGATATTATACTCATAATTACAAGGGCCATATTTTCAGTGTGTTTGTGTATAGAGTCAAAGCCAAGTTAGATAAAATGGTGCAACAAGGTGTAATGTGTCCAGTGGAAACTCCAAATGAATGGGTGTCTTCCATGGTGGTAGCTCATAAGAAAAGCTCAGATGACATCAGAATATGTATTGATCCAAGATATTTGAACAGTTTACTATCAAATGACTGAAAATCAAAAGAGTGAATCCCAAAAAGACTAAAAATTCAAAATATTGAGCAAATTTTTAATTCAAGGGGCAAGCCCCCCTACTCCCCTCACGTGGGGGGCTGCACCTCACCAACAGCCCCTGCTAAATATATATACCAAATCCAAGATCACACAACAGTGGAGAATGGGCAAATTCCATCATTCAATATTTTGAATTTTCAGTCTTTTTGGGATTCAGTCTTTTGATTTTCAGACATTTGATAGTAAACCGATTTGAATAAAGCGCTAAAAAGACCTCATCATCCAATGCGCACAGTCGAAGAAGTTGCAGCCTTGATGCCAAATGCCACTATTTTTTCTGTCTTAGATGCAAAGAGTTCATTTTACCAAATTCAGCTTGACTCACTGCTCATTGCTCACTACATTCAGTACTCCATTTGGCAGATAAAGATTTTTGAGAATGTCATTTGGCATAAATTCTGCAAGTGACGTCTTTCAGCATGCAATGGAGCATTTTTTTTTGTGGGTGTCCTTGTGCTATCATAGTAGATGACATACTGGTAGGAGGTCATGATGAAGCCGAGTATGACAGAAGCCTCAGAAAAGTTCTAGAAAGGGCACATCAAGTGACTCTTAAGCTCAATGCACAGAAATGCAAATTCAGGCTACAAGAAGTTTCTTATGTTGGTCATTTGTTTATGAGTACAGGTCTATGACCAGATCCTTCAAAACAAATGGCCATTCTTGAGATGCCAGCTCCAGACAATGTTCAAAACCTGCAACGTTTTCTTGGCATGGTTAACTATCTAGGCAACTTTATTCAAGACTTGAGCCAACTATCAGCACCACTAAGAGAGCTGACATGCAAAGATGTACCTGGTCTTGGTTAGAACAACACCAAAGAGCATTTGATGTCTTGAAATTGAGAATTGCCAGTCCGCTGACCCTCAGATACTTTGATGTTCACAAACCACTTACGCTTTCCTGTGATGCTTCAAAATTTGGTCTTGGTGCAGTTATTCTAGATGAGGATCAACCTGTTGCCTATGCATCAAGAACTCTTACCCAAACTGAACAGCAGTACACCCAAACTGAGAAAGGGCTTTTGGCAATTATGTTTGCATGTTCGAAGTTCCATGATTATGTTTATGGTAGACCTATCCAGATTGAATCAGACCACCAACCATCAGTCACAACCCTAAGTAAGCCAATGCATTCAGCTCCAGCCTAACAGCAATGTATGATTCACTGAGATTGCAAAAGTACAATTTCAATCTTGTCTACAAGAAAGGCAAACTTATTTATCTTGCTGATACATTGTCCAGATCACCCAGAAATGCTACTGAACAGAATGACAATCAAGGTTCTCAATTGCTTGATGATTTTAAAGTTATGGAAGTGAGAATTTTTTCTTCCACAGGTCTTGATGAGTTGAGAGAACAATCAGCCACAGATCCAGTTTTACACAGGCTCAACCATTTTATCAGTCAAGAATAGCCGTCAAAGCAATCTAGTTTACCTCAATAACTGCAACCTTATTTTCCATACAGAGATGGTATTTTGTGGGTATATATTAGATCAGCGAACGCTTAAACAAACGAATGACTGATCGACCTTATTTTAGCAAATGTTCAAAATATCGAAGCAACAGAAGCCCAAATTTTTTCCTAGGGAAAGAATTCGGTTGTCCATTTCTGTTGCTTTGGTATTTTCAGTGCTGTGGTGGAAAGTTACGGGTCATATTCAGGTAAGTGTGCGATTTTGTGGATGTGAGTGTTAGGGTGGGTTAGGTGAATTAGGGTTAGGGCACGGGTTAGGTATATGTTCGATTGTGTGGACGTGAGGGTTAGGGCGGGTTTGATGAGTTAGGGTTAGGGAGCGGGTGAGGTGAGTGTGCGATAGTGACAGACCTTAGGGTTAGGGTTTGGGTTAAGATAATTGGATACTTAGTGGTGTGTGCATAGCTTAGTGTAGGGTTAGGTGTCAGATTTTAGGTGTATGTGTGTGGATTTCTGTTTGTTTGATGTGCTTGTGTTGTGTGCGTATGTGTTTTGGATCAGCAATTTTTTTCCCTAGGAAAAAATCACTGATCTGACAGTTCGAGATTTTAAGCTTTCGCTTACATAAGGTCGATCAATCAGCATTCGCTTTTTTAAGCATTCACTGATCTAATATAGACCCTATTTTGTCTAACAAAGGTATCATAATGAAAGGTCTGAAAATAATTGTTTAAAAGTCCTTGCAACCTGAGTACATTGCTATCTTGCATCGTGATCATCCAGGAAAAGAATCTACCAACAGAAGGGTGAGAGAGATAGTATTTTGGCCTTCTATGTCACAGGACATTGAGAGAGCACTTCCTTCTTGTTCAGTATTTCTTCTTGTTCAGTATGTAATAGTACAAAGCCTCAACAATAGAAAGAACCACTTCAGCTTAACCCAGATTCTGGAATTACCTTGGTCGACAGTAGCCACTAATATCTTCAAGTGGAATGGTCAACATTATTTGATGTTAGTAGACTTTTACTCCAATTAGTTCGAGATCAACTTACTACCTAACCTAGCATCGAGTACTGTCATTACTAAGATGAAACATCATTTTTCTGTACACAGAAGTCCACACAAAGTTATTTCTGACAATGGCATGCAGTTTACAAACCAACAGTTCAAAAGATTTGCTGAAGAATTGGACTTTACTCATGTCACAAGTAGTTCAGAATACCCGCAGTCAAATGGTTTGGCAGAATGTGCAGTTCAAAGTGCAAAACAGTTATTTAAGAAGTCAAAATTAGAATACTGATGTTTTCCTGAATCTCTTGAATCTCAGAAATGTTCCTCGAGACAAACATCTTTGTTCACCTGGTCAGAGACTTCTGTCAAGACAAACCAGAAGTACATTACCACTCAGTAGTCAACTGTTGGTTCCATGTGTCAAGAGCAACAGATCAGTGAACGCCAATCTGTTGAAGAAGCACCAATCCCAGAAGTCCTACTAAGATAAGACCAGCAAACCGCTTAATCCATTACGAGAGGGAGAAGTGGTAAGGATGCAAATGCCCAAAGGTTATGATTGGATTGGTGTCATGAAGAATATGGGTCCAGAGCCAAGATTGTACATTATAAAATCATAAGGAGCAACTTTTATATGGAATCTGAAACATTTGAGACCAGAGTCTGAGCCTATACCTCAGCAAATAGCCTGTGAGAGAGACTCTTTATCTCAGAGTGAGTTGTCCGGTGTTCCAGTTCCAGAGGACATCCTTGTTCCTATGACAAATCCAGAAGTTCTGATATAAGTTGTGGACCACAGACTGTCCCTGCTGCTAAATGAAGTCCCAACTGTTATATCTCTAAATCCTGTAGCAGATACCAAACAACTTGGAAATGAACATTGTATTTGTTTCTGATGTACATAGTAATGCATGCCTAGCTCTAACATTATTTTGCATGAAGGGCAATCTTTTTAAGAGGGAGGATGTAGCTCAATATTGTGTATATACTTTTAAGAAGCTATCCAAGGGCTTGCTCTAGAGTATAAATACTGAGCATGTGCGAGCCTGACTGCTATTTTGTAGTTAGCTGTTGAGATGTGAACATGTATGCATGTAAGCTCCGTTTGTTAGTTAGTTCGTTCGTATTTAAAGATGCTGCAATCCATCCCGATGTTTGTATATATTAAACCATCTAAACGAATCCCCAAGCCTTCTTTATATTTGTAATAGAGATGAATGAGTGATACCATATCTATCCATCATCCTGGAATCTTTATTAGGAGGATGAATAGTGGGACTGGTCTCAGAAAGTTCCTTTTTAGTCACTGCTGCTACAACCATTGCATCTAAAGCAACTCCCTTCATAAGAAATTTTTTATCAGGAGGTGCAGTGATATACTTATTTGGCCTCCTCGGGTCGAATCAATGGAGTCTGGTGTCTCTCATGCCTTCTGAGAGATTAACTCAATAAGATCATCGGAAGGCGGGGTCATCCAAGAGGTGGAAGGGTGGGGATCCAAAAGCCTTCAGGTATACTGACACCTCTGCTCAGGGGTTGTTGGATGCCCAGTCTCCTATCTGTTTTAATAATTCTAAAATGTCTCCAAAAGAGACGTCCTCAGAAGGAGACCATGGGGACCCCTCAGCCTCATCGAGGACAGTATCTGTAGTGAATGACTCCTCCGGAGAGTCCAAATGCTTCCTCTTACAGGTTCTCTTCAGAGGGGACTTCTTCAGTGGGGTAATCTGGAGAAGTTTCAGAAGAGATGGGGGTCTCCCTAGGGATATCCTGAGACTTGGGATCCCACTGTCCCTGTGGAAGAAGTGATTGAGAGGCAGAAGGCATTGGTAGTGGATGGGAAGGAAGATTCTGAAAAGACTGGACCCTTGACTGAGAGGCAGTCAACGCTCTCATCATGGCCTCGAATGCCCCTGCCCCAGATCCAAGCAGCCCTCCGGAGCCGACAAAAAAAAAACGTCAGAACCAAAGGTCCGCCGCAATCTGAGGAAGGAAAATCCGAGGCTGAAGTACAAGACAAGCTCAACTGCATCGAAGCTCCGAGAGGCAAGGTCCGTTCTGAAGAAAAGGAATTCGGATTCCTGCCCTCTGGTCTGGACAGAGAGCTACAGCTTTCAGATTCCTCCTGCTCGGACAGAGCAGAGGAACTCAGAGTAGATGTTGGAGCAAAAGAAAGAGTTGGTCTCTGATCCAACAAGGTCACAACCTGGACGCCCGGATCACCTTGCTTCAAACTCGAGAGACAGGTCAGAGGAGGAAGAGAAGGAGCAGAAGAGGAGAGTGACTTCACTAGATACAAAGCCCCTGGGCTCAGACGAAGCAGTAATTTGGCTAAAGTTGGTGTCTTCAGCAACTTTCTAACTACGCTAGCCACATCTTCATGAGAAAGACTCCTGGTTGAATGGGTAGAATGGGTCGGTAATCTCTGTAAAACTGGAGAAGGGAGCTGAGAGTATACTCTTTACAATGATGGGGACCGGCTCCATATAGTTACGGATATCAGGGCTGAGGGAATCAGAGCCAATAAATTCGAATGCTCTGAAGTTCCCTCGGATCTATGAGATAACTGCTCCAAAAAAATGTTGGAGCAGACAACTTTGCCAGTCTTTGTGCTGACTCCGATGATTGTGTCAGGGAAGATGGTCTTTTCTTTGGTTTGTCAGATTTCACAGTGGAAGAAGAAGTAGAAAAAGAAGTGGACCCAGGTTTGGAGGACTTCTTGCCACCTGAAATAGCTTCTGCAAAGAAGCCTGGGATCATACCTTTAAGCATAAGCTTGTTACGGCTTTCTAGGAGAGCTCTCTGTTTAAAGGAGTGACATATACTACAGGACTCCTGCTAGTGTAATGGCCCCAAACAATAAATACAAAGTATGAGAATCACTCAAGGGCATTTTCTGGCCGCATTGAGTACACTTTTTAAAGCCTAGTGTTTTTTCTCCCTTATCCTTTTGAGACATAATTAACAGCCTAAAATAACACAAGCAAACATACTACAATAAAATATCCTATGTAAAAAACAATCCCCCGGATTCACTATTCATCCATGCAGGACTAGGCAAGCGGCCGTTTAGGAGCAGAACAGCAGCGCACCAGGCATATTAATGAAGGCTCACTGCCTGAGCTTCTAAACAGACATGGAGCGTGTACGAGTGCAGGGGGCGTGTCTGAGAGCAGAGCTCTCAGAATATATATGCCCCTGCAAGCAAGAATAGTAGATTAGTAATAAGAATGACCGAGACCGCTCATAGGTGTTCGCATACCCCCAGCAACATCCCCCTGTGTTTATAAGAGCAATATTCAAAATATAAAATATAAACAAGCTTTTTTTTTATCAAACAAAAAATTTAACCATAGGTCTGCAGGTTTGCCCATTGCTTAGCTACGTTTACTGCAGCTTAAAATGCACAAGAGGATAAAAATCAAGATATATGCAAATGAAGCACTGCTGCTATAGTGTAGTGTAGTGGACGGAGCATTTGCCTTACGAGCAGTCATTCCCGGTTCGAATCTCACTCCAGTACATTCCATTTTCCATGTCAAATCACTTTATGAACAATATTTTTTGCTGCATAACCTTCTGAATAACATATATTTGTGAACTGGAGTACTACATTAAATGCAGATGTGAGTTGTCATTGTCATAATGTTGTAAAATCCACAGATAATCACTAGTGCCCCATACAGTATATGTAAACAGGAATCAGGGATACAAATCGAAGGTACAATGTGTAATCATAAGTTCATAGGTTCATACTAGGCTATCTGCCCTAGGGCATTTATAAGCCTAGACAGAATGTGTTTGGCTTTCGCCACCCATTTTAAATTAATTTTGCTATGCCCTTTTTTTGAGGTTAGTATACTGTGCCTCTGTCTAACAGTGACACAGAAGTCATACCCGGGGTAAACCTACGATCTCCCATCCACTCATCAAGATTCCTCTTGAAGAGAGTCAATGAGGGACTCTGTCTAACCTGGACTGGGATTTTATTCCAGAGTGAAGGGAGCCTCTGGGTTATGAATCTGTCCCTCCAGCATGCCCTATTTATTTCAGTGCTGAGGTTCAAGTCTCTCGAGCGTGTAGCTCGATAGGATTTGGATTTTCTGAGGTGCAGCATGTCCATTAATTCCAGGTTGGACATGGCTTTATACGTCAGGCACAGATCGCCTCTGAACAGGCGATATGCCACTGAGTAGAGCTGGAGTTTCTTTAACTGGGCAGCATATGGCATTGGTTTGAGCCCTTTGATCCTCTTGGTGAGGTACTTTTGGGGTCTTTCCAGTTGCTGCAGTTGTCTGGTAAGGTACATCCCAAAAGGGGCATTGTACTCAATTATGGGCCTGATGAGGGATGAGTAAAGAGGCACGATGACCTCCCCTGATCTAGATGTGAATCCCTTCATGATTAGGTGGGCTATATAAAATGTTTTTCTAACCACTTTGGCCACGTGGTTGTCAAATGAGAGATTGCTATCAACTTGGGTCCCCAGGTCCCTAATTACTTCTTCTGCACTTAATGGATTACCACCTATGTGGTAATTTGTGGGCACTTTGTTTTTGCCAAAGGGATGACTATACACTTTTGGCGTTTAGCTTGAGGCAATGGCTCTGGCACCAGTTGTCTGTTTCTATGAGGCCCTTTTGGAGGATGCTTGTGTCGGCTGGAGAGTCGATTATGGTGCCCAGTTTGCAGTCATCTGCGAACTTGGTCAGCCACAGTCCTTCCGTGTTGGCCTGTACCTCCGAGAAATATATACTGAACAAGAGAGGTCCCAGGACTGAGCCTTGTGGGATGCCACTTGTAACTGGTTTGGAGTCTGACATGGCTCCAGCAATTCTAACCATGTGGGTTCTGTCCTTGAGCCAGTTTGCAACCCATCTAGTGACATAGGGGTTTATATTTAAGCTGGTGAGCTTATCTATAATGCCCGAGTGGGGTATTGTATCGAAGGCTTTTGCGAGGTCCAGGTAGGCTGTGTGGACCACCTTCCCCTCGTCAATGGCCTTGGTGACTGTTTCAAAGAAATCAACCAGGTTTAAGAGGCAGGATCTGCCCTTAACAAAGTCGAACTGGGTAGGATCCAATGTCTGTAGGTCCCCAATATCTTTATTTATGAGGTCCATGATTATCCTTTCCATAGCTTTGCAGACCAAGCTAGTCAGGCTTATGGGGCGATAGTTTCCAGGATCCAATGAGGCACCACCTTTGTGGAGAGGGACCACAGTTGCTGTACGCCATTCTTTGGGTACATATCCTGTAGTAAGGCTGAGATTGAACAGTAGTTTTATGTTTGGGTTTAGCTCTTCTTGGAGTTCATGTAGGACGCAGCCCGGGACACCGTCTGGTCCCACTGATGCTGTGTTTTTTGCTTTGGAGAGGGCGGCTCTTACCTGAGCATCCGAGATGTCAGGGGGGCAGCACTCTGCTGGAATAGATATTTGCCCTTTTGGTGGGGGGGGGAGTTTGCGCTGAACCTGTCAGCTAGGATGTTGGCAATGTCTGTGGGTTCTGTGTATTTTTTGTCATTTTGGACTAATTCTGAGCATATCTGGGAATTACCACCCAGGTTCCTAACATAACTAAAGAAAGCCTTGTGATTATCCTTAGTGTCCTGTGCAATTTTTCTCTCGAAGCTGGCCTTAGACGATTTTATGAGTGCCCGTAGTTTTTTGCTAATACTGATCAGAGATGCCTTCCCTTTTTGGAATTTTGCTCTATCATTTAGTAGCTTCCTCCTTCTATTGTATAGCTTGTTTATGGCTGGGGTCAACCAGACAGGACGTCTGCCTTTGGAGGATTGGGTCTTGGTTTTATTTGGGATCGCATGATCCATGCATTCCTGAAGGTGTTCATAGAATGCGTTTATAAAGGATTCTGCGGTCTGGGCCGTATTTTCCACAGGCCCGGGGCTTTGAAGGATTCCACCTCAGTTTTGAGGAGTGTGAAATTTGCTTTAGAGAAGTTTTTCACTGTGGTTTTCTGGGCAGGGGGTGGTGTCGGGATGTGAACATCCAGTGAGATTAGTTTATGGTCTGATCTTACCAGTGAGGGATACACTTCTGGTCTGGAGCATAGAGTCCCCATGTTGGTGATGATCAGGTCCAGTATGTTTTCCCCTCTTGTGGGAGTGGTAACAAGTTGTTCCATAGCATTTGAGTTTATAAATTCTAGGAACCTTTGGGCTAGGGTGTTGGAGCTAGAGTAATGCTCCCAGTCTATGTTTGGGTAGTTGAAGTCGCCCAATATAATGGTGTTTGGAGAGACCTTCATATTTTCCAGTGTTCTCATGAAGGCCGAGTGGGGTTCCTGGGTTAGGGAGGGTGGTCTGTAGCAGGCTATAAACTGGAAGGCAGTTTTACCCACTGTTAGTTGCACATGGATAGTCTCTGATGCTTCGTGCTGTGCCACCAACCTGGAGGTGTGGGTATCTTTGACGAATATTGATACTCCCCCTCCTTTTGTGGGTCGGTCCAAGTTTTGGGGTGAAAAGCATGGTATGAGGTATAACCTGGTAGTGCTGGGGTGCTCTCGGGAGCCTTGAACCAGGTTTCTGTTACTGCACAGATATCGATTTTCTCCATGCTAAGGAGAGTTTTGAGTGCGTGCATCTTGAGGTTTAGACTTCTGGCGTTGAGTAGCATTACTCTTAGTTTCTTATCCCTTGTGATACCTATGGAGGTGGGTTTGTCTTTTGAGCCTTGCCTAAAAAAGGCACTATGGGGTTAGCAAGAGCCTTTGCCAATATCCGAAAGCCCAGGGGTGACAGGTGCAGGCCGTCCCTAGCGAAGCATCGTGGCTTGTCGAGCATGTCATCCCAGGCTGACAGGCATTGGATCCCCTTTGAATGACACCAATAATTAAGCCAATTGTTGAAATTGATCATCTTGTCTTCATATTGTGGCATCATTCTTGGTGAGGGTAAGATGCTACTCAAGGTCAGGGTCATACCGGCCTGGGCCACATGCTCAGAGAGCTCCTCTATGTCTCTTTTCATGTAGTCCAGGGAGGTACGTCTCAGGTCATTCACACCAGCATGGACAATGACTGAGTCATATTTGTACTTGCCTTGGAGTGACCTGAGTGCTTGTGTTATGTGGCGGATCCTGACAGGCAGCTCACCGTGACCTTCTCCTTGTTCAGCCTGGTGAGCGGGACGTCAGTGTGCCTGATGATAGAGTCACCTATTACAAGTGTATCAGGTGTGTTGTTTAGCCTTAAGGGCTGTGACTGTTCGGCACACTGGCTTTGTGAGCTATGTGTTGCATGTGTTTTGTTTTGGGGTAGCGGTTGCTTGGGTGTCTGCTTTGGAGGTCTCTGCTGCTTAGGCAGATTTTTATTTAGAGCCTCCGAGTATGTTTTTGTGTGTTTATGTGTTTGGTCTGCTGTCGTGGTAGGTCTATGTGAGACTGGAATTGTACTGAGTGTGGTTTCCTTCTCCTCCTGACTGGTTACGCCAGTACTGAGTTGAGAGAGCTTAGCCTCCAGTTTGGCTATATGGATGCATCTCTCACATGTGTTGGAATTTATTGGGAGGAGGAGAGGGTTGTCTGTGTACATGAGGCAGTTGTAACATTGCCTCAAGATTCCCAGATTCACCAGCTGGACTGGAGAGAAGATTGACAACTGACCTTTGGACATGCTAGAATAGTATTGGGAATTCCTTTATAATTGAAAAAAAGGGCCAATGGGGAACAAGGTACTCGAGAGGACTTTGTGAGAGTGTAGTGCTTTTAATTTTTTAGTGCTGACTTATATAATTGCTTTAGTGAGCAAGTGCCTTTAGTGAGCAAGTGCCAGGTAACTTAAATGCAATGTGTTACAGGTAACTTAAATGCAAAATGACAAACAGTAACTTTCTTTTAAGTGAAACAAGGAAATGAGTACAGTAAGCAATGCAGATATCACTAGGGATCCACAGAAGCTGAAAAGCCGCGGTTTAGGTGGTATTAGCATTTCAGGAAATAACAAGCAAACAAACAACACGCATACAAACAGAGCTAGATTCAGCAGGCCTGGATCTAGTCTATGCTACAGCAAACAAGGTGTACCAATTTCAGTAAGAAACAGTTGAAATATGCAGGCACTATAAGCCTTTAACCAGAAATTCCCAGCTCAGAAGGGCAGAGTCCAGCCTCTCCTCCCACAAGAGTGCAGACCACGAACCTTCTTAATGTAAAATAACTGGCCTGAAGCCCAAGTGCTTAAACCAGAACTAATACACTTTTAGAATAACAGACACTGAGCCCTCAATCAGCAGTTCCCAACTTAGAAGGATGTAAGCCACCTGTCCTGCCACCACAGTGCAGGCCACAAACCTTCCTAATGTAAAACAACTGGTCTGAAGCCCAAGTGCTTAATCCAAAAGACTTAGAATGATAGCTACACTTTAATCAAGTTACTACCAAGCAGTAATAAATACAATTGAATACTTTGAAGAATGCCTGGATTAGTGCTTAAGTTATACAAACAAAGCTAGATTCAGCAGGCCTGGATCTAGTCTACAGTACAGCAAACAAGGTGTACCAATTTCAGTACGAAACAGTTCAAATATGCAGGCTCTATAAGCCTTTAACCAGAAATTCCCAGCTCAGAAGGGCAGAGTCCAGCCTCTCCTCCCACAAGAGTGCAGACCATGAACCCTTTTAATGTAAAATAACTGGCCTGAAGCCCAAGTGCTTAAACCAGAATTAATACACTTTTAGAATAACTGACACTGAGCCCTCAATCAGCAGTTCCCAACTTAGAAGGATGTAAGCTACCTGTCCTGCCACTACAGTGCAAACCACAAACCTTCTTAATGTAAAACAACTGGTCTGAAGCCCAAGTGCTTAAACTAAAAGGCTTAGAATGAGTTGCACCAAGAAGTAATAAATACAACTGAGTAATTTTAAGATGGCCTTAAAAGCAAAATAAATTAGGAAGAAACACAAATACAGTAAAAGCAGATAATTTTTTCTTTTCAGAAAAGTAGCAAAACAGTAGTAAAACAATTCACATGCAGTGCAAGCTGGCACACTTGAGTATGTAGCAATATTAGTCCACACACAGTTTGAAAAAATGTAATTAAATTAAAAAGGACTAAAAGCAAGAGCAGAAAGGGTTTCTTAGACAGAATGCGGTAAAGAGATGGGACTGGGGTAGTGTCCTACATCAAATCTACAGTGGGGCAGGCACTGCAAAAGCCACCACATTTAAAATACAACCAAGAACAGGGAGGGGGGTTGGGGAAGACAGTTTCAACAGAGCTAGATCTGAGGAATCAGTCCAAATTATAAAACCACAATAAAATGCAGAAAATATACTTAAATCAGCTTATGTCCAGTTGATGTATGCAGACAAATCTCAGTAGCAAGCAACTCTATTTAAAATGATTACAAGAAATGTAACCAACACAGGTTTTAATGTTATCAGAAACCCCCAAGCTAATTAACACTTAAAGGAATTTCAAAGCAGTTTAACAACTAGTGCAGAGCTTCAGAGACACACACAAGACAGTTTCAACAGAGCTAGATCTGAGGAATCAGTCCAAATTATAAAACCACAATAAAATGCAGAAAATATACTTAAATCAGCTTATGTCCAGTTGATGTATGCAGACAAATCTCAGTAGCAAGCAACTCTATTTAAAATGATTACAAGAAATGTAACCAACACAGGTTTTAATGTTATCAGAAACCCCCAAGCTAATTAACACTTAAAGGAATTTCAAAGCAGTTTAACAACTAGTGCAGAGCTTCAGAGACACACACAAGACAGTTTCAACAGAGCTAGATCTGAGGAATCAGTCCAAATTATAAAACCACAATAAAATGCAGAAAATATACTTAAATCAGCTTATGTCCAGTTGATGTATGCAGACAAATCTCAGTAGCAAGCAACTCTATTTAAAATGATTACAAGAAATGTAACCAACACAGGTTTTAATGTTATCAGAAACCCCCAAGCTAATTAACACTTAAAGGAATTTCAAAGCAGTTTAACAACTAGTGCAGAGCTTCAGAGACACACACAAGACAGTTTCAACAGAGCTAGATCTGAGGAATCAGTCCAAATTATAAAACCACAATAAAATGCAGAAAATATACTTAAATCAGCTTATGTCCAGTTGATGTATGCAGACAAATCTCAGTAGCAAGCAACTCTATTTAAAATGATTACAAGAAATGTAACCAACACAGGTTTTAATGTTATCAGAAACCCCCAAGCTAATTAACACTTAAAGGAATTTCAAAGCAGTTTAACAACTAGTGCAGAGCTTCAGAGACACACACAAGACAGTTTCAACAGAGCTAGATCTGAGGAATCAGTCCAAATTATAAAACCACAATAAAATGCAGAAAATATACTTAAATCAGCTTATGTCCAGTTGATGTATGCAGACAAATCTCAGTAGCAAGCAACTCTATTTAAAATGATTACAAGAAATGTAACCAACACAGGTTTTAATGTTATCAGAAACCCCCAAGCTAATTAACACTTAAAGGAATTTCAAAGCAGTTTAACAACTAGTGCAGAGCTTCAGAGACACACACAAGACAGTTTCAACAGAGCTAGATCTGAGGAATCAGTCCAAATTATAAAACCACAATAAAATGCAGAAAATATACTTAAATCAGCTTATGTCCAGTTGATGTATGCAGACAAATCTCAGTAGCAAGCAACTCTATTTAAAATGATTACAAGAAATGTAACCAACACAGGTTTTAATGTTATCAGAAACCCCCAAGCTAATTAACACTTAAAGGAATTTCAAAGCAGTTTAACAACTAGTGCAGAGCTTCAGAGACACACACAAGACAGTTTCAACAGAGCTAGATCTGAGGAATCAGTCCAAATTATAAAACCACAATAAAATGCAGAAAATATACTTAAATCAGCTTATGTCCAGTTGATGTATGCAGACAAATCTCAGTAGCAAGCAACTCTATTTAAAATGATTACAAGAAATGTAACCAACACAGGTTTTAATGTTATCAGAAACCCCCAAGCTAATTAACACTTAAAGGAATTTCAAAGCAGTTTAACAACTAGTGCAGAGCTTCAGAGACACACACAAGACAGTTTCAACAGAGCTAGATCTGAGGAATCAGTCCAAATTATAAAACCACAATAAAATGCAGAAAATATACTTAAATCAGCTTATGTCCAGTTGATGTATGCAGACAAATCTCAGTAGCAAGCAACTCTATTTAAAATGATTACAAGAAATGTAACCAACACAGGTTTTAATGTTATCAGAAACCCCCAAGCTAATTAACACTTAAAGGAATTTCAAAGCAGTTTAACAACTAGTGCAGAGCTTCAGAGACACACACAAGACAGTTTCAACAGAGCTAGATCTGAGGAATCAGTCCAAATTATAAAACCACAATAAAATGCAGAAAATATACTTAAATCAGCTTATGTCCAGTTGATGTATGCAGACAAATCTCAGTAGCAAGCAACTCTATTTAAAATGATTACAAGAAATGTAACCAACACAGGTTTTAATGTTATCAGAAACCCCCAAGCTAATTAACACTTAAAGGAATTTCAAAGCAGTTTAACAACTAGTGCAGAGCTTCAGAGACACACACAAGACAGTTTCAACAGAGCTAGATCTGAGGAATCAGTCCAAATTATAAAACCACAATAAAATGCAGAAAATATACTTAAATCAGCTTATGTCCAGTTGATGTATGCAGACAAATCTCAGTAGCAAGCAACTCTATTTAAAATGATTACAAGAAATGTAACCAACACAGGTTTTAATGTTATCAGAAACCCCCAAGCTAATTAACACTTAAAGGAATTTCAAAGCAGTTTAACAACTAGTGCAGAGCTTCAGAGACACACACAAGACAGTTTCAACAGAGCTAGATCTGAGGAATCAGTCCAAATTATAAAACCACAATAAAATGCAGAAAATATACTTAAATCAGCTTATGTCCAGTTGATGTATGCAGACAAATCTCAGTAGCAAGCAACTCTATTTAAAATGATTACAAGAAATGTAACCAACACAGGTTTTAATGTTATCAGAAACCCCCAAGCTAATTAACACTTAAAGGAATTTCAAAGCAGTTTAACAACTAGTGCAGAGCTTCAGAGACACACACAAGACAGTTTCAACAGAGCTAGATCTGAGGAATCAGTCCAAATTATAAAACCACAATAAAATGCAGAAAATATACTTAAATCAGCTTATGTCCAGTTGATGTATGCAGACAAATCTCAGTAGCAAGCAACTCTATTTAAAATGATTACAAGAAATGTAACCAACACAGGTTTTAATGTTATCAGAAACCCCCAAGCTAATTAACACTTAAAGGAATTTCAAAGCAGTTTAACAACTAGTGCAGAGCTTCAGAGACACACACAAGACAGTTTCAACAGAGCTAGATCTGAGGAATCAGTCCAAATTATAAAACCACAATAAAATGCAGAAAATATACTTAAATCAGCTTATGTCCAGTTGATGTATGCAGACAAATCTCAGTAGCAAGCAACTCTATTTAAAATGATTACAAGAAATGTAACCAACACAGGTTTTAATGTTATCAGAAACCCCCAAGCTAATTAACACTTAAAGGAATTTCAAAGCAGTTTAACAACTAGTGCAGAGCTTCAGAGACACACACAAGACAGTTTCAACAGAGCTAGATCTGAGGAATCAGTCCAAATTATAAAACCACAATAAAATGCAGAAAA
Organism: Protopterus annectens; assembly: GCF_019279795.1. Classification (NCBI taxonomy): domain Eukaryota; kingdom Metazoa; phylum Chordata; order Ceratodontiformes; family Protopteridae; genus Protopterus; species Protopterus annectens. The sequence goes on from NC_056748.1 coordinate 1,048,209,118, forward strand.
TATACTTAAATCAGCTTATGTCCAGTTGATGTATGCAGACAAATCTCAGTAGCAAGCAACTCTATTTAAAATGATTACAAGAAATGTAACCAACACAGGTTTTAATGTTATCAGAAACCCCCAAGCTAATTAACACTTAAAGGAATTTCAAAGCAGTTTAACAACTAGTGCAGAGCTTCAGAGACACACACAAGACAGTTTCAACAGAGCTAGATCTGAGGAATCAGTCCAAATTATAAAACCACAATAAAATGCAGAAAATATACTTAAATCAGCTTATGTCCAGTTGATGTATGCAGACAAATCTCAGTAGCAAGCAACTCTATTTAAAATGATTACAAGAAATGTAACCAACACAGGTTTTAATGTTATCAGAAACCCCCAAGCTAATTAACACTTAAAGGAATTTCAAAGCAGTTTAACAACTAGTGCAGAGCTTCAGAGACACACACAAGACAGTTTCAACAGAGCTAGATCTGAGGAATCAGTCCAAATTATAAAACCACAATAAAATGCAGAAAATATACTTAAATCAGCTTATGTCCAGTTGATGTATGCAGACAAATCTCAGTAGCAAGCAACTCTATTTAAAATGATTACAAGAAATGTAACCAACACAGGTTTTAATGTTATCAGAAACCCCCAAGCTAATTAACACTTAAAGGAATTTCAAAGCAGTTTAACAACTAGTGCAGAGCTTCAGAGACACACACAAGACAGTTTCAACAGAGCTAGATCTGAGGAATCAGTCCAAATTATAAAACCACAATAAAATGCAGAAAATATACTTAAATCAGCTTATGTCCAGTTGATGTATGCAGACAAATCTCAGTAGCAAGCAACTCTATTTAAAATGATTACAAGAAATGTAACCAACACAGGTTTTAATGTTATCAGAAACCCCCAAGCTAATTAACACTTAAAGGAATTTCAAAGCAGTTTAACAACTAGTGCAGAGCTTCAGAGACACACACAAGACAGTTTCAACAGAGCTAGATCTGAGGAATCAGTCCAAATTATAAAACCACAATAAAATGCAGAAAATATACTTAAATCAGCTTATGTCCAGTTGATGTATGCAGACAAATCTCAGTAGCAAGCAACTCTATTTAAAATGATTACAAGAAATGTAACCAACACAGGTTTTAATGTTATCAGAAACCCCCAAGCTAATTAACACTTAAAGGAATTTCAAAGCAGTTTAACAACTAGTGCAGAGCTTCAGAGACACACACAAGACAGTTTCAACAGAGCTAGATCTGAGGAATCAGTCCAAATTATAAAACCACAATAAAATGCAGAAAATATACTTAAATCAGCTTATGTCCAGTTGATGTATGCAGACAAATCTCAGTAGCAAGCAACTCTATTTAAAATGATTACAAGAAATGTAACCAACACAGGTTTTAATGTTATCAGAAACCCCCAAGCTAATTAACACTTAAAGGAATTTCAAAGCAGTTTAACAACTAGTGCAGAGCTTCAGAGACACACACAAGACAGTTTCAACAGAGCTAGATCTGAGGAATCAGTCCAAATTATAAAACCACAATAAAATGCAGAAAATATACTTAAATCAGCTTATGTCCAGTTGATGTATGCAGACAAATCTCAGTAGCAAGCAACTCTATTTAAAATGATTACAAGAAATGTAACCAACACAGGTTTTAATGTTATCAGAAACCCCCAAGCTAATTAACACTTAAAGGAATTTCAAAGCAGTTTAACAACTAGTGCAGAGCTTCAGAGACACACACAAGACAGTTTCAACAGAGCTAGATCTGAGGAATCAGTCCAAATTATAAAACCACAATAAAATGCAGAAAATATACTTAAATCAGCTTATGTCCAGTTGATGTATGCAGACAAATCTCAGTAGCAAGCAACTCTATTTAAAATGATTACAAGAAATGTAACCAACACAGGTTTTAATGTTATCAGAAACCCCCAAGCTAATTAACACTTAAAGGAATTTCAAAGCAGTTTAACAACTAGTGCAGAGCTTCAGAGACACACACAAGACAGTTTCAACAGAGCTAGATCTGAGGAATCAGTCCAAATTATAAAACCACAATAAAATGCAGAAAATATACTTAAATCAGCTTATGTCCAGTTGATGTATGCAGACAAATCTCAGTAGCAAGCAACTCTATTTAAAATGATTACAAGAAATGTAACCAACACAGGTTTTAATGTTATCAGAAACCCCCAAGCTAATTAACACTTAAAGGAATTTCAAAGCAGTTTAACAACTAGTGCAGAGCTTCAGAGACACACACAAGACAGTTTCAACAGAGCTAGATCTGAGGAATCAGTCCAAATTATAAAACCACAATAAAATGCAGAAAATATACTTAAATCAGCTTATGTCCAGTTGATGTATGCAGACAAATCTCAGTAGCAAGCAACTCTATTTAAAATGATTACAAGAAATGTAACCAACACAGGTTTTAATGTTATCAGAAACCCCCAAGCTAATTAACACTTAAAGGAATTTCAAAGCAGTTTAACAACTAGTGCAGAGCTTCAGAGACACACACAAGACAGTTTCAACAGAGCTAGATCTGAGGAATCAGTCCAAATTATAAAACCACAATAAAATGCAGAAAATATACTTAAATCAGCTTATGTCCAGTTGATGTATGCAGACAAATCTCAGTAGCAAGCAACTCTATTTAAAATGATTACAAGAAATGTAACCAACACAGGTTTTAATGTTATCAGAAACCCCCAAGCTAATTAACACTTAAAGGAATTTCAAAGCAGTTTAACAACTAGTGCAGAGCTTCAGAGACACACACAAGACAGTTTCAACAGAGCTAGATCTGAGGAATCAGTCCAAATTATAAAACCACAATAAAATGCAGAAAATATACTTAAATCAGCTTATGTCCAGTTGATGTATGCAGACAAATCTCAGTAGCAAGCAACTCTATTTAAAATGATTACAAGAAATGTAACCAACACAGGTTTTAATGTTATCAGAAACCCCCAAGCTAATTAACACTTAAAGGAATTTCAAAGCAGTTTAACAACTAGTGCAGAGCTTCAGAGACACACACAAGACAGTTTCAACAGAGCTAGATCTGAGGAATCAGTCCAAATTATAAAACCACAATAAAATGCAGAAAATATACTTAAATCAGCTTATGTCCAGTTGATGTATGCAGACAAATCTCAGTAGCAAGCAACTCTATTTAAAATGATTACAAGAAATGTAACCAACACAGGTTTTAATGTTATCAGAAACCCCCAAGCTAATTAACACTTAAAGGAATTTCAAAGCAGTTTAACAACTAGTGCAGAGCTTCAGAGACACACACAAGACAGTTTCAACAGAGCTAGATCTGAGGAATCAGTCCAAATTATAAAACCACAATAAAATGCAGAAAATATACTTAAATCAGCTTATGTCCAGTTGATGTATGCAGACAAATCTCAGTAGCAAGCAACTCTATTTAAAATGATTACAAGAAATGTAACCAACACAGGTTTTAATGTTATCAGAAACCCCCAAGCTAATTAACACTTAAAGGAATTTCAAAGCAGTTTAACAACTAGTGCAGAGCTTCAGAGACACACACAAGACAGTTTCAACAGAGCTAGATCTGAGGAATCAGTCCAAATTATAAAACCACAATAAAATGCAGAAAATATACTTAAATCAGCTTATGTCCAGTTGATGTATGCAGACAAATCTCAGTAGCAAGCAACTCTATTTAAAATGATTACAAGAAATGTAACCAACACAGGTTTTAATGTTATCAGAAACCCCCAAGCTAATTAACACTTAAAGGAATTTCAAAGCAGTTTAACAACTAGTGCAGAGCTTCAGAGACACACACAAGACAGTTTCAACAGAGCTAGATCTGAGGAATCAGTCCAAATTATAAAACCACAATAAAATGCAGAAAATATACTTAAATCAGCTTATGTCCAGTTGATGTATGCAGACAAATCTCAGTAGCAAGCAACTCTATTTAAAATGATTACAAGAAATGTAACCAACACAGGTTTTAATGTTATCAGAAACCCCCAAGCTAATTAACACTTAAAGGAATTTCAAAGCAGTTTAACAACTAGTGCAGAGCTTCAGAGACACACACAAGACAGTTTCAACAGAGCTAGATCTGAGGAATCAGTCCAAATTATAAAACCACAATAAAATGCAGAAAATATACTTAAATCAGCTTATGTCCAGTTGATGTATGCAGACAAATCTCAGTAGCAAGCAACTCTATTTAAAATGATTACAAGAAATGTAACCAACACAGGTTTTAATGTTATCAGAAACCCCCAAGCTAATTAACACTTAAAGGAATTTCAAAGCAGTTTAACAACTAGTGCAGAGCTTCAGAGACACACACAAGACAGTTTCAACAGAGCTAGATCTGAGGAATCAGTCCAAATTATAAAACCACAATAAAATGCAGAAAATATACTTAAATCAGCTTATGTCCAGTTGATGTATGCAGACAAATCTCAGTAGCAAGCAACTCTATTTAAAATGATTACAAGAAATGTAACCAACACAGGTTTTAATGTTATCAGAAACCCCCAAGCTAATTAACACTTAAAGGAATTTCAAAGCAGTTTAACAACTAGTGCAGAGCTTCAGAGACACACACAAGACAGTTTCAACAGAGCTAGATCTGAGGAATCAGTCCAAATTATAAAACCACAATAAAATGCAGAAAATATACTTAAATCAGCTTATGTCCAGTTGATGTATGCAGACAAATCTCAGTAGCAAGCAACTCTATTTAAAATGATTACAAGAAATGTAACCAACACAGGTTTTAATGTTATCAGAAACCCCCAAGCTAATTAACACTTAAAGGAATTTCAAAGCAGTTTAACAACTAGTGCAGAGCTTCAGAGACACACACAAGACAGTTTCAACAGAGCTAGATCTGAGGAATCAGTCCAAATTATAAAACCACAATAAAATGCAGAAAATATACTTAAATCAGCTTATGTCCAGTTGATGTATGCAGACAAATCTCAGTAGCAAGCAACTCTATTTAAAATGATTACAAGAAATGTAACCAACACAGGTTTTAATGTTATCAGAAACCCCCAAGCTAATTAACACTTAAAGGAATTTCAAAGCAGTTTAACAACTAGTGCAGAGCTTCAGAGACACACACAAGACAGTTTCAACAGAGCTAGATCTGAGGAATCAGTCCAAATTATAAAACCACAATAAAATGCAGAAAATATACTTAAATCAGCTTATGTCCAGTTGATGTATGCAGACAAATCTCAGTAGCAAGCAACTCTATTTAAAATGATTACAAGAAATGTAACCAACACAGGTTTTAATGTTATCAGAAACCCCCAAGCTAATTAACACTTAAAGGAATTTCAAAGCAGTTTAACAACTAGTGCAGAGCTTCAGAGACACACACAAGACAGTTTCAACAGAGCTAGATCTGAGGAATCAGTCCAAATTATAAAACCACAATAAAATGCAGAAAATATACTTAAATCAGCTTATGTCCAGTTGATGTATGCAGACAAATCTCAGTAGCAAGCAACTCTATTTAAAATGATTACAAGAAATGTAACCAACACAGGTTTTAATGTTATCAGAAACCCCCAAGCTAATTAACACTTAAAGGAATTTCAAAGCAGTTTAACAACTAGTGCAGAGCTTCAGAGACACACACAAGACAGTTTCAACAGAGCTAGATCTGAGGAATCAGTCCAAATTATAAAACCACAATAAAATGCAGAAAATATACTTAAATCAGCTTATGTCCAGTTGATGTATGCAGACAAATCTCAGTAGCAAGCAACTCTATTTAAAATGATTACAAGAAATGTAACCAACACAGGTTTTAATGTTATCAGAAACCCCCAAGCTAATTAACACTTAAAGGAATTTCAAAGCAGTTTAACAACTAGTGCAGAGCTTCAGAGACACACACAAGACAGTTTCAACAGAGCTAGATCTGAGGAATCAGTCCAAATTATAAAACCACAATAAAATGCAGAAAATATACTTAAATCAGCTTATGTCCAGTTGATGTATGCAGACAAATCTCAGTAGCAAGCAACTCTATTTAAAATGATTACAAGAAATGTAACCAACACAGGTTTTAATGTTATCAGAAACCCCCAAGCTAATTAACACTTAAAGGAATTTCAAAGCAGTTTAACAACTAGTGCAGAGCTTCAGAGACACACACAAGACAGTTTCAACAGAGCTAGATCTGAGGAATCAGTCCAAATTATAAAACCACAATAAAATGCAGAAAATATACTTAAATCAGCTTATGTCCAGTTGATGTATGCAGACAAATCTCAGTAGCAAGCAACTCTATTTAAAATGATTACAAGAAATGTAACCAACACAGGTTTTAATGTTATCAGAAACCCCCAAGCTAATTAACACTTAAAGGAATTTCAAAGCAGTTTAACAACTAGTGCAGAGCTTCAGAGACACACACAAGACAGTTTCAACAGAGCTAGATCTGAGGAATCAGTCCAAATTATAAAACCACAATAAAATGCAGAAAATATACTTAAATCAGCTTATGTCCAGTTGATGTATGCAGACAAATCTCAGTAGCAAGCAACTCTATTTAAAATGATTACAAGAAATGTAACCAACACAGGTTTTAATGTTTTCAGAACCCCCCAAGCTAATTAACACTTAAAGGAATTTCAAAGCAGTTTAACAACTAGTGCAGAGCTTCAGAGACACACACAAGACAGTTTCAACAGAGCTAGATCTGAGGAATCAGTCCAAATTATAAAACCACAATAAAATGCAGAAAATATACTTAAATCAGCTTATGTCCAGTTGATGTATGCAGACAAATCTCAGTAGCAAGCAACTCTATTTAAAATGATTACAAGAAATGTAACCAACACAGGTTTTAATGTTTTCAGAAACCCCCCAAGCTAATTAACACTTAAAGGAATTTCAAAGCAGTTTAACAGCTAGTGCAGAGCTTCAGAGACACACACAAGACAGTTTCAACAGAGCTAGATCTGAGGAATCAGTCCAAATTATAAAACCACAATAAAATGCAGAAAATATACTTAAATCAGCTTATGTCCAGTTGATGTATGCAGACAAATCTCAGTAGCAAGCAATTATATTTATAAATCCATACAGTGTCCAAATACACCACCTTCCCAAGAACCATTTTACGTCACTGTCTAAATTAGTGCGGGGTTAAGTGGGAGTAAGCATTATTAAGCAAGAGAAAGCATATCTTAGCAGTAGTAAGCGGGTGTAAGCCCGTTTGTGTGGGGGTAAGCAATGCGCACACAGGTTAAGCAATAGTGAAGCTAACTCCCTGTAAGCATATTTAACTGGAAATTAGCATTGCTTACCGTCGTGCAAACCCGCACAAACCCACTTGCAATTGCTTAAAAGTGCCTTAATCACTCTGTATGCAACAGTCGCTGTTCTGGCCAGAAACACAAACAGCTTTTACAGGTCTTGAACCCAGGACCCTGTACACTATAGTCACATTAGTTAACCACTAAGCCATCACAGCAGTACATAAGATTGAGATATCACCAAACAGATCCTTCCGATAGGAAAATCAAACTTAACATGTGAAAGGAATCTATATACAGTTTTATGTTGTATAACCTACTACATAACATAAATATTTGAACTGGAGTACTGCATTATGCCGAGATGTGAGATGTCATTGTAATAAAGTGTTGAAATCCCCTAATAAACACAAGAACCCCATACAGTGTATGTACACATGAATCATGGACACCAAACACATATAGAACATGTAATGAATAATAAACCAATGCCAAAGAGCAAATAGTATGCAAATTAAAAATTAAGCAATGTTAAGCATTGCACAGCCCAGTTCAGTAGGTGCAAGCAATATGTAGGCCAGCTAAATCAGTTTTCCCATTGGTATACCCCTTTAAGCAATGCCAACCTCAGGTAAGCAGGTTTGCCCATAGCTTAGCATTTTCAAAACCGTCCAATCATGGCAAAGTGCAGGAAATCGGCCCTATTTAAACCCAACAGATGGGAATACACCTCAGAACTCATTGCAGCTTCCTCCTGTAGGTACTATGACTGGTATGGGAGAGGGTATGTGCCTTCAGGAGCAGCGCTGGGGCATCCAGGAGGCCAGAGTCATGGCAGGACTCCTTGTGGAAGACCATGACCAGAGACTGCTGCAGGGCCAGTACCAGGGTTCCCAGTACAAAGTGGAAGCCTAGAACCGTCTCGCCTCTAACCTCACCAGTGTCACTGGCATACCTCCAACTGGTGAGCAGGTCAGGCATCACTATGCCGGCCTGAAGTGGAGAAAGAGGGATCTCTTGGATCAGTGGATCCAAGAGGCTAGGAGGATGGGGGATGTCCCAACCATGTATATCAGTCCACTACCTTTTTAATAATTGCCAGCTCATGTATATTATGGATAGGTACGGCTAAATATTCCTCTTATGTCTGTGACAGTGGCAGATGAGTGGGCTGAGAACCAGGAAACCCATGCCTGTAGATTGCAGCAGTTGCAACGTGAGGCAAGTTAGTAATACTCTTGCATGTACTGTCATAGGAAATAAATCTAAAAGTAGTAGTAAGTTAATTGCCTGTATAAAACCTGTATTGTTTAAGGCATGTACTGCATACACCAGAGAATATGGCAGGGAGAGTCTCATATAGATTGTATGTAAATAAAGGCATAATAGCTTGACAATAAAGGTCTAACTGCTGGACTGCATGTGTTTACTCTGGTATTATATGGTAATGTAGAGTTGCAATCTCTTAATAGTACTGTTGTATTAAGCACTGTTACCCACACTATGCTACATAAATAAAATGTGTAGGAATGTCTGTATATGACTGTTGTAATCACAAGAGGTCATATAGTCCAACTGAGACAGACTTAGACAGAAAACTGTGAAAAGATAGACAACATAATCCAAACAGCACACTCAACTGATACGTGGACTGTTGTATTTTTAGCACACACAGCCATGGTTCGAATCCTGGGAGTGGTAATAGGTTGTATGCAGAATCATACCCCACAACTGTACAGATATGTACAGAATGTCCAGTTAATTGGCCCATATCCGCTGCATGTCACCCCGCCCCCCTGGCAAATCAGTGGGATGATGCCAGACGTTTTGGCAGCAAATAAAAAATACAACTGATTGTCAGACATCTATAACAACAAACTTGTCTCAATGGGAAGGTCCCTTTGCGCCCCCTACTTAGATCCAGGAGATTGAGGAACAAGAAAGGAGTCTGATTCTGGTTTGAATACAGATGCCCTTATTGATTACATGACAGTGTTACAAGAAATGTTGAGGATATGATTGTTTTAATGCCTTAATATTATTTTTTAACTCTATCAAGTTTTAAATGTGCCGTTTTAAATATTTTAAGTTTTGCAGTCTATATATATATTTTTATTGACACCTGTTATTTATATGAATTACTGTGATGATTTATGCATTTTAAATATGCACTGCAGCTTTAATCAGTTTGATTTCTTCTGGCGCCCTTATATGTATTTAAACAGCTGATTTAGAGGGCTGGTATTGTGATAGGTCTGATGAAGCTATTGCGAAAGCGCTAACCTTTCTTCATAAATAAATATATTCGTTGTGTGTGCATTTGGATCGTTTTTCATACACTGCTATTTTTGGATTTTGGAACATTTTTTGGTAAATACCCCACCATTGCTTTGCTCAGCAGCTCTTATTTACTTTACATTCCGTTTGCCTGCTGCCTTGCTGAGCATTAACTTCACTGGTCTGCTTCAATTTATTTTCTTGTAAACTTGTCACTCTAGCAACTCCCCAAAATGTTATGACAGTAATAAGCCAAGTATGTCCCATCTCCACCCCCATGTTGTGAAGCAGTGACCAGAGTGCGTGGAGTAACAGAGTGAGAAGTATGTGCGTAATACTAATGTGGAATCTGGTACTATGTATGGCAACATTCAGGTAGTGCAAACAAACATTGCTCCCACAGGTCTGTCAGATACAAAAACTGTGCCTAGAAATAAAAGATTAATATCCTGTACTGGTACTGTTTACTGTGGTATTGTATGGCATTGTTAGTGTTGCAGTTGCTCTGAATAATAAGGTATTACTCATCACTATCACCCACACTGTGCTACATAATAAAACTGTCTAGGAAATCATGTTTAAGAGTGTTTCAATTACAAGGGCAGATTGTAAAACCACAGGAGACTTATAGACAGAAATCAGAGAAGAGATACACAGCAATATCTATATAGCACACTCAACTGTAATGGACACTGTTCTATTTTTAGCAGACACAGCCATGGTTCAAATCCTGGGAGTGGTAGTAAGCTATATGCAGAATCATACCACACAATTGTACAGAATTGTCCAGAATCTCCAGTTAATCGGCCCATATCTCCCGGCTGTTACCCTGCCCCCCCTGTCAAGTTTGTACATATTTTAAATGTCAATGAAAACCAACCTGTCATTGTACAACTCATCAAAGGTTTAAGAGGGCAATTGTCAAAATATGTCCTGGTTCACCTGCATGTGGTCACGACATGACCAGAGTGTGTGCAATAAGAGATGGACAGGTATGTGCATAACATTAACCCATTATCTGGGAATACGTGAAGAAACAGTTAGGTAGTGGTAACAAACAATACCTCCACAGGTATACCAGGTAAGAGGTGTATACTGCAGGTAAAACTCAGTTCATGTATATAGTTGTCTACATCCATACCACTGTCCAAACTAAGGCCATAAGGTAGTGTACTAATATCTGTAAGGTACAGATCACAGCACTGACTAGGAAAGTGATGCGAACTACAGGAATATACTAGTTGTTGAATGACATCTTTCTCCTCCTCCCCACCATATCTGCAACAATAAACTAAATACACAACTCAATCGGTATGTGCTCCATTATATCTACTGTTGGGACATATCTCTTATTGTTTGATATATACTTAAATTAATTTCTATGCATGTGCCATGTTGAAATACTCCCACATTGGTGGCATGCTGCCATCAATGTACCTGCATGCTGTTGTAATGGTCACTGTGGTTCCATATATGCATGTGTTCTGTTTGCTATGCAACTGTTCCATATCTGATGTTTTGAGTTAATGGGAATATCTATGCATGCTGTTATACCTAATCCTGGAATGTGTTGACTATTAGTAACCCACATATGTTGTAAAACTGAAACACCTTAGCATGTTTGGGAAGGCCGGTCCTAGCGGACCCACCTGTTGCAGCGGACCCACCTGTCCCACTTTATCTGACCGTGGCATTGGGCACCAGCATGTCTGGGGCCCACCCCGGGTCCTCCTCATCTGTTGGTTCTGCATCACCTTCGGGTGGAACCTCCTCAGGGGATGGGGCTCACCCCCCTGGGAGTGGGCACTGACAGGACACTGACACCCATCGCCAGGTCCGAGGTGTGGTGCGTAGCAAGCTCTGCAGGGAGTTTGGAGATCTGCTACACCAGATTGAGGGCTGCGTGTCAGAACTAGAGGGTCAGCCTGGCTCTTTTACTCAGCCCCCCAGCACAGCCACCTTCGGGGCTGTGAAGGTCCAGTGGTGACTGCCCGTGGGTGGGGACGTCAGTCTCACTGTATCCTCTAGGGGGCTCATGGGCTTCCGATTTCCAAACACCCCTCCCTATCAAGGTGTTTGAGTGTCCAAATCTATCTCCAAATTCAGTGTATATGCACAGCTGTTGCTGTAGAAGAAATGGACAGCTATGGACATTCCATAAACCCGTCCTGTACATCCCTAGCTATTTTACCTACTGTATTTCCCTCTTTGTGCCCCTTTTTCACCACTTTCCTATCAACCCTTTTTCATTTCTTTTAAAGAAATTAGCACGGGGTAAGCAGGAGTAAGCACTAGCAGTAAGCGGGTTTAAGCTTGTTTGCGTGGGGGTAAGCAATGCCTACACAGATTAAGCAATTGAGAAGCTAAATCAGTATAAAAAAACTGTAACCGGACATTAACAGTGCTTACCACCATGCAAACCCACTTACAACTGCTTAAAAGTGCCTTAATCACTCTGTATCCAATGGCCCTTGTTCTGCACAGCAACAAAAAAAACAGCCTCTGCAAGGCTCAAACCCAGGACACTTCACAACATAGCCAAAGTGATTTATCAATAAGCCATGTCAGATATACATAACCCTGATGTTTCCACAAACATATCATCCAGCACAGTCATTCAGCAGTACAGGAAATGTATTTACACATGTAGATGTGTGTGTGTGTGTGTGTGTGTGTGTGTGTGTGTGTGTGTGTGTGTGTGTGTGTGTGTGTGTGTGTCTGTGTGTATGTATGTATATATATATATATATATATATATATATATATATATATATATATATATATATATATATATATATATATATATATATATATATATAAATATATGCATACATCTATAGATATATACATATGCATACATCTATAGATATATATGTCTACATATATATGTCTATATAACTATATATAGCAATATTTATATATAAGCATATAAATATATATATATATATATATATATATATATATATATATATATATATATATATATGTATATACAGATATATATCTATAGATATACAACAGAACATAAAAAATACATATATGACCAAAGGCACAGTTAATGGGGGTGAGGGGGTCCAAGCTAAACACGTCTTGTAAGTATTGATATCATCCCCTCCCCCCAGCAAAACAGATCTGCCCTGCAATACAATACCAATTGTTGCAAGTCCCATACCCAGGACCCGACACAACATGGGCAAAAGACGTTAACAGTAATCCATCCCACCTGTATGATGTCATGATGGTATCAATAAGATATCATGCAGTACACTCTGGCTACCATAGGGAATGTACAATATGGAAGCAATAAACATTCCAAAGATAAATACACACATACACACACACACACACCCATAATTGCAGATACATACATATATATATATATATATATATATATATATATATATATATATATATATATATATATACATATATATAGATATACATGTAACTGCACATACATACACAGAGAGATATGTTTGGAAGTTACATATTTAGAGGGTGCACACCATACTGAACAGCTAGTATTCCTACCGTTGCCACCTTTTCATACAAAGGACAAATGTTGCCTGAAACATATACCCATAGAGAAGTCAAAGGATATGACACCACATACAGGTTTGCATACATAAAATAGTTTTATTTATGTACTGTTACAGTTGTATATGCCATGACATATAGCTGTTTAGACTTTGAAATACATACAAACAGATTAATGCAATTCTCAAGCAGATAATTTAATACAGTAATCTGAAAGCATAACATATATTGCTGTCCAGGCCAAGGTCTGCAAGTAGTACAACAGTAAAGACAGACTGGACCACAAGATAATCAATCAATAGTAAGTAATTCAGATGTATAGTCCAGCAGCCTCTAACTACACTCTGTACGCAATCCCTAAAGGGAAAAAACTTAAGTTGACACAATGGGATGTATCTGTTACATAACAATGCATAACTGAAAAAAATCACAATCACACTAACAGACAGAACAGTCTGTATGGCAGTAAGCAGTAGGCCAGCAATGTTCCCAAGGTGAAATGTATGGTAATGTACAGCCATGTACCTTAAGGCAGCTTACTACTGATATCCCTCACATGTTGTAACAGCATAGGATATTTATGGTGCATACCCCCCCCCTAGACTGACTTATAGAGGCATATAACACTATTACACTGACCTCTGGACTGCAGAAGGGCACACATGTTTTGTGCAGATGAAGCCCATATATATATATATATATATATATATATATGGACCCAATCCCACAATATGTGTGGGGGTCACAACAGCACTGGAATGATGGCAGGAATGGCAGCATGACATAATCACAGGCCACACATAACAACCCCTTACTGCATGTCATATGGGCAAAGCCTGGTATGTAGGTGGAGGACAGAGGCCGGAACACAGGCCCATATGTGAAATAGTGTTGCCATACACTGAGCAAGTTGCTGGTGTTACAGGATAGTCTGCAACATACCCTTAGTCAGGAATATGAAGTCAGAAACACAAATGGATGTAGCCATGTACAGATAGCACTCAACACACACACTGCCAGTGATATATCTGACACAAGACCTGTGTGGTAGACAGACAAAACATAACAGGCACACCTCTGGCCATCATGTGGATAAGCCCACAGTAGACAGCTATGCAGACAAACTGCATTCTATGTTAAACTAGTATGTACACACAAACCCTGTAACACTGGTGTGCTATACAATGCATATAACAACACTACTCACACTCTGTCTGTAGTTCTGGGACCTTATACAAATATGTAGCTGGCCTGAGTCTGCAAGTCCTCTTGTAAGAGGTATTGCTACCTGCTGTCTGTAACACTGCTGCCCACACACATGAAGGATGTCCACCATACAGGAAAGGTGAAGGGACCACGCCCACATGATGTAGGGATTTATAGTAGTGGGTTGCCATGACAGTGGCAACTGGAAGTACTACACAGCATGCTGCATGCCGGTAGCAAGTGGAGGACACTAATTGGTGCAGAGGCCATCAACTGATCATGTGCATCACCTACAAAATCCATGCTGCAATCTATTCAAGGCAGCTCAACCCATTTACTGGAGAGAGAACGAGGTAGAGAGAGAGAGAGAGAGAGAGTGTGTGCGTGTGTGAAAGAAAGAAAGAAAGCTAAAGGCCTGCCAAAGGCAAAGAAAAAAAAAAACAACACAAAACAACAGCTTTCAAGCAAACTATCCAAACAGACATAATTCCCACAACAGGTATATGAAGTATATACGCATGTAATTGACTGTAGTATTTGGTCCATAATACTGGGATAGATGATGTGGAATGATTTATATGTGCCATCAGGTGTTGTTGTAATGGTGTCCAGCTGAACAACTGCTATGGACAATAGAGTCTGTCCCTGTGGGTAGTGGGCTATACCCATTAACTGTGCAGAGCAGCACTGACTGACAAGATGTAAGCCATCAAAGTGTGTGTTATGTAATGGAAAACATGTATATTACTGTGGCCAATAGCTGGTGGCGGAAGTAATGACATAATGATGGAAACGTGGGTTGCAGAGCCTACCACTTGCAGGACACTCACGTTAACATGTAATGTAGCATGCTGAAATGCCATAGGTGTGTAACAGGCTTACCTGCAATCTGTCCCTATATATACCCCCCTAATGTTAGGCTGTGTCCATATGTGGCACCTGTCTGTGTTGTAGCAAGGCAGAACAGTGCAGCTGTGCAGGAAGGAGAGTTAGAGATTGTGGACCTGATGTCTAAATGTACCCTATATAGATATATATATATATATATATATATATATATATATATATATATATATATATATATATATGTCTACAGATATACAGACACCTATATGCTGCGGTGGTGGTGGTGCGGTAGCATTGTCGCCTCACAGTAAGATGTTGTCCTGTTCGATTCTCAGCTAGAGCGTCTTCTGTGTGGAGACATGCGTGAATGGGAGTACCTTCGTTGAAGGTTGTGCGTCAGAGCCGGCAACTCGGCACGTAAAAATCTACTGCCAATCATTATCGGACCGGAGTTCCGCTGTGGCAACCCCTAACCGGGAAAAGCCGAAAGGCACAACATAGATATGCATATATATATATATATATATATATATATATATATATATATATATATATATATATATATATATAAATATATATATATATATATATATATATATATATATATATATATATATATATATATGTGTATACACATATATATATGTGTATGTCTACATATATACAAACACACACACACACATGTGTATATGAATACATGTCCCCTATTTCTGCATCACAGTGCTGCATGCTATGTGTGAGGAAACATCACACGTATCAGTACACACATATATATATATATATATATATATATATATATATATATATATATATATACAGCAGTAAGTGTGTGCAACATGGACAGTTATGTAATGTGTGAACCCCTTGTTGGGACCACATTGCCCTTGTCTGTGAAGGTGGGAATGGGAATTTGGGGACGGATAGCAGGTATATTTGTGGCGGTGGGTTGGGTTTGTAGATAGAGAAGACAGCCTACAGGGGTGGTATATGACACATGTGGTGGGTAAACACCCTGGATGGTGAGTGTCATCTGTGATGTGGAAACCCCATGAGCCCCCATATGGAAACAATGGGAACAAGGCCCCCACCCATTGCCAGTCACAACAGCAGCTTCATAGCCCTGAAGGTGCCTGGGCTGGAGGCTGAGCAGGAGGAGCATGTGGACCCTGTGATTGTGTACTGAGGGCCTCAAGGTGCTGTAGCATATCCCCCAAGTCTCTGTGGAGCTCCCTATGCACCAGACCCTGGACTTGACCTTGGGTGACAGGATCATATCTGTGTGTGCCCGCAGGGAGGGAACACCATCTCCTGAGGTGGTTCCACCCGAAGGTAGTGCAGGACCAGTAGATGAGGAGGCCCCATGGTGGGTCCCACATGTGATGTGGCCTGGTAACATGGCCAGATGAGGTGGGAGAGGTGGTTCTGCTGGCAAATGTTCCCTAACCATGCTATTGCATCAATGTTATAGAACATATGTGGGTAGCAATAGTCCACACAATCCCGGATCATACCCAACAGCATGCATAGATATCCCCAATAACACATAATGACAGATGTGCAGCAATCACATAGCAAACAGACCACATGCATATATGGAACCATAGTGGCCCTTACAATGGCATGCAGGTGACATTGTCCGTAATAGGCCAGCAATGATAGTGTCCCCACAGGGATCATTGCTACAAACACATAGCACAAAGTGTGGTACAATACGATATATGTCCCAATGGTAGGTAAGCTGTAGTCATACCTACTGAGTTGTGTGAACAGCTTGTTGTCGCAGATATGGTGGGGGGAGACAGAGGTGTGTATTAAAAACTATGGTAACCTTGCTGTATGAGTTGCTCAGACCCATTTCCATCTTTATGTCTTTCAGGCAAGATGTCACATGGCAGATTACCTGTCTATTCAGTGGATGAAAATGTGGTCATCATCAACCACCTGATACAGCACTAACAGGTGCTGTTTGGCAGGACAGCCTATGAGCAGCAGGAGCGGACTGCCCTGTGGAATGATCTAGTCCACAGGGTCAATGATGTCGGCCTGCATAACCACAGTTATGAGCAGGTCCAGCATCATTGCAGTGACCTGCTTCGCAATGCCCGTCGGCGTGCTGCTGCAGCCCCGGTGGATCACCTCTCAACAGGGGAGAGGTCATGTCATCCATCCCCCCGACATGTGTTGAGGAGCTCCTCGCCAGCCTCGTGGCACCTGCCCGCCCACACACAGAACAACTGGCGGTAACCATAGTAGAGGTGGGTGCTACCCACACACTGGCAGACGAGCGTGCAGGTAAGGCCACTGGGCACATCAGTAGAACACTGTTACATATCCATCCACATCTGTACAGGTATATCATACATATGTGAGATGACATATATATAGTCTGTTTCTGCGTAGTAGTAATAAGATGTGCATAAGCTGTAGTATTGTGGACTTGTACTGCTGATGTACTGTAATGGTGCACCCACCCTGTACCAATGCCACAGCTGTAGCTACTGACATCACATCTCTCACACACTTATGTAAGTCCCTCTGGTATACCTCCAAGGCAACAGCCTGTAGCTGGTGAGTATGGTTTATGTTCATGCTTACCAATACACCGGTCATGTAATGGCTATGCACACATGTAACACACCTACCCATAATGCATGCCGTACATCTTCATGTACTGTTGCTGTCAACTGCACTGCATCACCGTGGTGACCATGATGATGTATCTGAAGGGTATGTCAGACACCTGCGATATAACTAACATCCTGTCATTGCAAAATGTGTCCACAGAGATGAACATAATGGTGGGACAAATGGCCTACAGTAGGGACATGTGTGAAACATCACCTTTATACAGTGCTACAAGAGTGTATATACCAGCATTACAATGGCAACTTTTACAGATCTACACTATGGCATGTCATAATACTGCGATCCACAACCCTTATAACCTGCAATGTGGTCCCAACATGAGCAATGAGTGTGTAATATGGAAATGTAGGGTAGGGCAGCAAATATGGGGAATACATACCTTCACAAACACTTGAAGAATATATGTGCATGCACTCTAGATAAAATATAGTGGAAACAGCTGTTGAGGTACTGACTGCATGCATTTGTCATGGAAATGCACTGTTCAGCAAGTACATGTCCCCAGTGTCACACCACGTATTGGTCTGCTGTCCAAGAAGTTTGGCCATCAAATGTGCACACTTACCTGCAACAGAGGCAGCCGTGGCTTGCACACATCTTACATGACATGGCATGGGCCCCATACTCAAAAGGTAGCACCCATGAGCTGGACATGTAGCCATACCTCACCATTGCATATACTAAGGCAAACAGTGCAGACAGTCATTTACATGGTAAGGATGTATGGGACAGGAATGATGTAGGAAATAAGCAGATGGCCATCCAAGACAAATGATGTCACATGTAACAAACTGGTCATGTGGGCTGCCTTGTAACATGCCACAAGACTGAGGGGGTTGCAGGAATGTCTAGCAAGTACTGGCTGTGCAGTACCCATGTCAGCCATTACCTGGACTCTGCAAACATGTTGCTTATGGGTTAGGGTACTCAGATGTGACAGTTGTACCACAAGAAACATCAGCCAGGCCTATCTACAGGTAGTGTATGCATAACAGAAGAGGACCCCAACGTCATGCATTGCAATGTGTACTGGTTTACCATGGCCACGTTGGAAACCTACAGAGAGTATCATGTAAGACACATGTGCTGCACAACCAATGCCTCACCCCACCTCAGGCCCACCACCCCCATCTGTACTGTGCTGGTGCCAGCGTACATCTGTATGTTTGCCATTCATTAGCTGGGACTAGGCTGTTACACAAGGTGTTCACTGTTTGGGACACTGCAAACTGACACACATGTGTAGGCCATAGTTGTCAAGCATCTGCAAAAAGGCTGAAGGTGGGGAGGGGGTGTCATCATGACACAACAGTGCACTGCAGCAGAGATCCTAAGGATACTACATATGGATGTATCTGCACACAGTCAGGATCAGGAACTGTGGTAGACATAACCCTGACTCCACACTAATAGTGACGGCAGTGTGTGAACTCCAAGGGATGTGCACATGGGATGACCTTGCAATCATGCAGAGTTGGGGGACGTGTAGGGCAGACTGACCATATACTGGCAAATGCAGATGGCCCATGCTACTATACCCTGCCAGGAATAGCGACTGCTGTAGTACACATAACAGTAGGTGCAACAAACTGTCATGATAAGGCACACATATGCACCACCGCTATCAGCATCAGCACAACTAACACATTTGTTAGACACTGCATTTGATTGTACAGGATATATGTTACATATTAGGCTCATGTAATGTTAACATATGCAGTGATGTGGTCCCATGGCATATCAAGGAAGAGGGTGTCATATCAATAAGGATGTGTACACTCCCCATAGCCATGGTAAGGTTCGATGGTCATCAGTGTACCGCTGATGTTGACATCTGTAAATCAGACATCAGGCATTCACAAATGACATCTGACCATATATTATCCCAGATATGTGTTGGACAAACACATAGGGGCTGTGAGCATTAGAGCAGACATAACTGACACAATAATACACATTCAGCAATGGTGTGTACACCTGTGAGGTATGGTGCACAGTACATGGCAGGGTGCAGAACAGGTGCACAGTAATACTGTGTACATGGGTGCAGTGTTTTCCAGGGGAAGGGGCATCACCTACTAACACAGCCCATGTATCACAAACATGTATACTGTTGCTAGCATGAATTGACTGTAGCTGCACTGTATGCTGTTGAGTACTATATGTTATGCATGTTGACAGATGGGTAATGGGAGGTCTGCGTGTACTATCTTTGAGCAACCTCACCAGTAGGTGTGTGTGTGGGGGGGGGGGGTTATTTTGTCTGTAAGTGCAATCTGGTGGAGTGGAGGGGAGTTGATCCATGTAGGATGTGTGTGTGCATGTGTGTGTGTGTGTGTGTGTTTGTGTGGGTGCCCATGTATGCACATGTGTGATTGTGGAGTTGTTCATATTTCAGTACTTCCCTTTGGAATCGTGCAGTACATGGACATGGACTGACACATGAGACACCAGGAATACTTGTCTGATATGCAATTTCAGGATGGCTGATAGTATAATAAGGTCTATAGCATAGAACATGCATTGGGAGGGAAATTAGACACCAGGTATACTGTTAATATTGCAATCAGAAGAAAGTGAAATGACTACCAATGTATGCAGCACTACAGATGTATAGGGGAATTACTAGACAACACCAGGGAGTGTATCCATATATTACTGTTGTCCACATAATAAGTTGATTGAGCAACAGATCTTGCATCTACTGAGCAATAGCTATGTATGACACTCCAGTACGTGACATTACTGAGTGACCGTTGTAGCCCCTAACATATGGAGGTCATGCTCAGGATGGCCGGACATACCCAGGGTGAACTCTGGATGACAGCTGTGAGTACTTGTAAAACCTATTCCAATCAAGTCAAAGAGCTAATGGAGTAACAGGTCGTGTTGTGATCACTTGTCTAGGCATTTAAAAGAATTATACTTTAATGAGTGGTATTAATGAATGTATGTTTCTAAGTGTGGCGCAGGATGGGGAAATTACGTGAATAAAATTGGGACAGTCTGTAAACTCAGGGACAGGTTGGTATTATGGTGGAATTTCAGTGTGTGTGTGTGTGTGTGTGTGTGTGTGTGTGTGTGTGTGTGTGTGTGTGTGTGTGTGTGTGTGTGTGTGTGTGTGTGTGTGTGTGTGTGTGTGTGTGTGCATATGTGTGTGTGTGTCTATATGTGTACTGTTACGCAATGCTGTATAGGTCTTAAAGTGTGTTTTTTGCTTTCCTCTCACAGGTGGCGAGGTGGGTCAGAGTCCCTCCTGCATGCAGTTTGATGTTGGTGCCCATACAGACACCGAAAATGATGAGAGGTGTGTTGAGGCACAGGTGGGGTTGTCAGAGTCCAAAACTGCGTCATCGTTTGACATCGCCCTGTTATCCACCCAAACCCAGCACACAGTCACAGTACATATAGATACCCCATCACCAGTGGCCATAGCAGAGGGACAGCTGCCGGTTAGTGGCAGTGCACAGGAGAGTATAGTATCTATGGCTGCTGTGTCTGGACAGAGCAGGCATAGCCAGATGTCCGGCAGGGCACCACATAGGCAGATGTACCGGAGTGCTTGTGGGAGGGCAGGTGGTCATCGTGCCCCTGGCAGAAGTGCCACAACTGGTACCACCAGATGCATGTTTCAGACTGTCATGGGGATGCAGGCACATATGGAACTGTACACCAGACAGGGCCTGAGGCTACAGAAGGCTGCTTTCTCATCTGTAAGTGACAACATCCATGAACTTGCAGGTGCCCTCCGTGATTATACAGAGGTCATGGACAGATGGTTAAGTGAGATGGTGGGCCTCATCAACCATGGATTGTCCGTGCTAGAACATGTGGTGGGAGTGGGGCAATGGCGGTTGACGTAGATGTGCAAGGACAACAAGCTGCTCCCATAGTGGCAGTATCAGCCCCAGTACTGCAGGGGGGTGCTGTCCACACACCACAGCAGGCCACGTGAACATGGCCCTGGCCAATCCCAGGAGGGACCTGGTTCTAGCAGACATATGTCATCATCAGGGGAGAGGAGCACATCGAGGACTGGACCTGGACATGCCCAGGGAACTCCTGGCAGGCGCAGTCCACATGTCCATGGCCAGAGGTGATGAACTGTACACCCTGCCAGGTATGGTCTGCAGCTATCCAAGAAACACCTGTATAGGGCAGCCAGATGGCAGAACTGTGTGCATGCATACCCACACACTATACAAACACACCTAGGGCAACTCCATACCTACACACACCACATCACCACGCCCATATCAGCAACTTACACCCCTCACCCACACACAAGATGTCAAATGTATGACCCACCCTAGGTCTCTGGCAAACCAACAACACACCCTGTGCATATGATGATACCTGTGCCACATCCCTGTCATCCATAACATTGATGCAGGGACAGACTAATATGGTTCTGATACACATGGTGACTGTACTACAGTGTACCAATGTACTGCTGTGTAACATGTCAGCAGTAATGTTTAATGCTTACATGTCAGGTAGTGTAGCTGTCCAGCCATGATGCATTATAGCTGTTAGTAAAACTGAGTGATTGTGGTCTCCATAATGTTATCCATTTGCGTTGCAGGTGTACATGTGTCAGCAGAAGGATGGTCTGCTGTCATGTCTCACAAGGGGTATGGCAATGTGGTGACACCATGGCTGTGCCATATTCTGGGAACAGTTGAACACGTCATAGTCTGAATAACAGGTACTGCCTGTGCCACATGGATAGGTGACCCCCTGGGACATGTATATCCAGCAACCTGAAGTAGATCTCTCTTGGCAACACTGGGACTAGACCCCTACCTAGGTATGTAGTGCTACTGATGTGTGTGGCTTTAATTGCACACACCACACACATTTAGGATGAGGTGTGTTCCACATTACATGTTACATGCAGAACATCCCCAGGCATGTACAGTATGGTAATGGGGGATGTAATGGTTGTATATGGACAATACTTAATGTGACATACTATCATATACACATTAACATACACAACAGGCAGACACACATCCAAGAGACCTGGGCCTATCAATGCTAACTTGTCAGTGTGTCCAATGTGTTACTGGTAGGCTGCACACAGCACATGCATAACTGGGCTGAACTGTGTTATCAGTTACCTGTATGGTTGATAGTGACAGTGGTCACCATACAGTGGTACATGAGACATGTACCGGGGGTATCATGGTGTAATGACAGTGTACACAGCACCCACACCCCACTGTGGATATTGTACATACTGCAACCCATGATGACACTCTGACATACCCACCATCACACATTGACCATGACTATGATACAACCCATTGTCCATCCCAAAAGTGGTACTACATGAATATGCATCTAATGCACATGCCACAGACATAGTAGGGTAATGCATTGTCATGCCCCTCCTGTGGGCAGCAACATCACTATCTGTAATAATGTGTAGCAATGTGTATTGTAATAAGAGTATGTGGCCTCAAAATGCTGTACCCTACAGATATGCACACATACACACACTTGCCAGAACTCAGTGGGTATCCCATGCCTATAAACCCATTTGTACAACAGTGTGTGCTGGTACTGCAAGGCTCAGGTAGCCTTTAGGGTGAGGAGCGTAACAGGGTGTAATGTCCGGTACAGCAATCACATCTAACTATGGCAATGGGTGTTGCGGTGGGTGTGAAGGGCCTCATGTTATTCCCACGTACAGGTGTACTAACACACAGACACTGATATCCTCAGTAATGCACATGTACACATTTGACAAGACATCAGCTTGCCAACTAGCTATGCAGCAGGATGAATGTGTTGACAGATAGATGTCTGACACCAATATGTATGTCATTACTACATGCTGGCAGCCCTTACTGACATGTGCTATACAGACAGTAGTCTACAGTTAATTTCCACATGTCAGATCGTTATGCAGTATGAGATATATACTGTGACACAGCTCACACACCAGGAACATGACAGTGGGGACTCAGAGTCCATCTATGCATGCAGGGATGCTTGTTGCCAGTACTACAATTAGCAATCTACTCTTGCTTGGGAAAGCACTGTCAACAGTAGTAACGTAATGATATACTACATGCCAGTGTGACTGCATATAACCTGGGATACTACCCTTGTATGTAACACATTCACACAGAAAAGAGTGATATACAAGCCATATATACTCAAGTATCCCAGACAGGAGACTCACACCCCTTGCTACTGTAATGACAGCACACAAACGCATGTTATGTACATGGCATTACATACACTTATTACAGATGTCATTACCCTGCTATGTTATCAGACTGGAATGTGAGCACTGGTTACCAGGGCTGAGCCATGCTTAGCAGGTGTCAGCATTGCTGCAATATGACAGCTAAGCACATCTGCATACTGGTAGGTGTAAGCGCCTATACTTTAAACCATACCTTAGCACCGCTTAGCTTCATGCAAACCTGCACAAATGTGCTTAAAGCTGCTCAAAACTGCCTTAACCACTCTGTATCCAACACCCCTTTTTCTGCCCAGCAACAAAAAAAAAAGCTGTTGCACGTCTTGAACCCAGGACCCTGTACACTATAGTCACAACAGTTAACCACTACACCATAACAGCTATGAAGACAGTTGTTGTTTTTACAATATATATCTTTCAGTACACATATTGAATAGTACTGAACAATTGCTGTGACTTCTACAATTGTGTAGTACTTGTTAGTGATATAACTGTTAGATCACATATGTTGTTATATCTAAATAGACACATATCAAATACATATGGTGTGATACATCTGGAAAGGTATACAAAACAGAAATGTTTACACATGACAAGGATATGGATATGGATATATACATATACATATGTAGATATATGTCTACATGTACATGCACATATATATTCATATATATGTATTTATACACATCTGTATAGTGCATCATATATATAGCCATTTATAGAGCTCTCTCTCTCTCTCTCTGTATATATATATATATATATATATATATATATATATATATATATATATATTTACCATATGTCCAGAACATGGAGTGGAGTCCTACCTCAGCACCGATAATCTCAACCTCTTAGTGCAAGGGGAAGTCATGTATGTATTACAGGTATATATGTAGACTGTTGCTACTGTAACAGGATTTGTCTTAACAGACATGTTGTGTGTGGGATTTCACATCTGCTATTGTCATGTACACCATCGTTTACTGACAGACATCCTAAGGACATCATAGTACAGTACTACTGATAGCACAATAATACTCCTGTGGACTACAGCAGAGATATGACCAATATATGTAGACAGTCTGGCACTGTCTGGTCAGTCCAGAGGTGTACACAGATCCCCTTCGTGCGAGACATGTGGACCAAGCCTAACAATGTTGATGTTAACAGCCATGTACATGGGTATATCACATAAATACTGGACTACATATGCCCACACAGTTTATGCATTCACACACTCCTGTCTGTCCTGACACATAATACCTGGTGATGCAGAGGTCACATGGCCACATACTACCCAGCAGTTAATGACATACATCTGTACAGAATCCCACTGCTTTGTCAGAAATACACAACAGTTATGGTGGCCCAGCACCAGTACGTCTTGCAAATATCTGGACATAACATCACACTGGGTAATTACACTAAGCTGCTAGGCATGTAACAAAGCACTGTGCAAACTACAGGCAGACTGCCACAACACTGGCCTACATTTTGTATGTGGGAATACCGATGTACCTGCAAATATAGCAGGCTCTACAGGCATATCACAGCACAGAGTAACACACACCTGTGTGAAAATGCATACCCACAACCAAGGTGAACACAGGCACAGCCATATATGGTACGCAAGCTTAATATTACACTATATGGACTGTCTGATCAATGCCATCCTCATATGTGCCACTCACACACTAACCCTACATACACTGGGTCACGACAGTGTGGTCCAATGCCTGTCTGTGGTATGGGACACGTGTGTGTTTGGCCCTACAAACATGTGAGCCAACAGGGTACCATACACTGGAGCAGCATGTAACATCATATAGAACAGGACCAAGAACAATGACATCTACCACAGTCTGTACACAGGCCAAGGTACGTATTTGCATTACACATACTGTCAACAATCAGCATAAGTACACAGACCCCACTACTGTACACATAAACACAGAATGCCCAAGTTATGTCCTCAGAAATAACCCCTATTATACATAAGATGTCTAGCAGTTTCATATCTGACTGTCTTGATATCAGGTATGATGTCAATAAATAATGGTGTACAGAACAGATGCAGCTCTTACTGCATGACATATGTTCTTACTGCATGACATATGTACAAAGGTTGACAGACTTGTGGCTGGAGCCACAAACACTGGGCCAGTATTGGCATGTTGCTGTGATACCCTCATACATTTACTGTTGTAACAAGGTTTGTTGTGACATATGTCCTTTGAGGGATATGAAATCAGTAACTCTCATGGCTGTTGCCATGAACTGACTGCAATCCTCAGACTATGTTTCTGCAGTTCTAAGATAAGTGATCTGTGAGTAACACAAGAAACATAATACTCCAAACACTGCCCAGTCTGCAGATAATCCTACAAGCTGGGAGTTTCCTCAAACACATAACACTGTCATGACAGGTATTAAATCATGTAGACCAGCCATATCCACACAAACCCCGTTAAACCAACATTACTCCAAATGCAGAAGAGCAACACTTACATTCTCTAGTCATGTCTGGAACACCCCCTCCTGTTTGTTGGCCTGTCACCACAGTGTATGTTGTAAGAGGTATATCCCAATACCATCTGTGATGCTGTTTGCCAAACACCGACATGAGGTCCTGCTCACAGTGAATGAAAAGGTTCAACACCCACAAGATGTTCCTAGGTATAGGAGTGTGTTTCCATGCAATTGGCTGTGGGAATGTTACCACAGCTGTTCCACATGCAATCAGCTAGTGGGGGACTGCAATTCATGCAAAGGCTATCAGCTAATCATGAGCATCACTTACAAAACACAAGCTGCTGCCTATGCAAAGCAAATGTACTTCTCCACATCCACCAGAGAGGGAGAGAGACAGACAGACAGACAGAGACAAAGTACGACAGGGAGGGGGTGGGAGAGTAAAACCTAAGCATGTTTGTGTCACACACTTACCAGTACAGGGTTTCAAACCCCTGCCTGACTATGTATTGCTATCACATGTCTGTGCAGTTATTGCATGCACCACAGAGCTTACATGTTGGTGAGCTGTCCAAAGGCATATCTGATGGTGAGTGACATCTGCAACAGTGATAAAGGAGAGATAAGGTAGATGTAGTACACATGCCTGTCCACATGAACAGGTGTCAATGTCGACACAGCCACACTCTCTCAGGGACTAACACACATTATCACAGCTGGCAGGGTCAGGATTTGACTTTCTAACTAGCTAGTTTGCCACAGTACAGTAATACGCAAGTTTCACATGCACCACAGAGGTTATCAGGATGATATATGGGCAAAAGGTATGTGAAAGTGTCTGACATCAGAAGCCATGCTTCAGTAGGCCAATGGGAGGTGAGTGAGTGTGAATGGTGTCAAAATCATTATACTCCACACACACACACACACACACACACACACACACACACACACACACACACACACACACACACACACACACACACAGACATAGGTTGCCAGTACTGACATGCATGGGTGTATTTCTTCACAGGTGTGTAGTGGATGACTATGCCAGAAGCCTGTACAAGGCTAGGTAAAGGGTATACCTTGGCATCGGGCCACATGAAAATGTTCTGCAGTGTGGGTCAGGGGTGTAGTGTCTGGATTGGCAAACACAGGTGGGTATTGTATTCACCAGCCAGTCATCTGGGTTACTATTGTGGGTGGCCAATGCTGTGCAATGCTTGCCATGTATGTGTTCTATAGTCCATGACATGGACGGTGTCTGGGATGTGCACATGTCCTACATGCATGGTCTGTGACGTGGATATCTACCTGGGGTGTCTGGGGCATGTTGTGTACACAGATTTTTATCATCAGATGTGCCATTCCTGGCCTCATGTGGTGGGAACTGCTGATGGACACCAGGTTGACCCTGCACCTACACTGCCAGCATGATACAGGTATTCCCTGGTGTCAGTGGCATTTGTCCATACAGGGCATGTGTATAAGGCATAGTATGTCCTTTGTGGGTTACATTTGCTGGCACTACAGTTGTTGCAGGCGTCCAGTGGGGAACATAGTGAAGGAGCACTGTATGCAATTATGTGCCTATTGTAGTGATGCAACAGGGTGCCATGACCTCTGTAGTCTGCTGCAATCACACCATGGTTACTATCTGTGGGCAATATGCAGGGATCTACCAACATAGTGTTTGTTGCCTAGCCGAGTGTATTTGTGTATGAGACATAGGTACAGAGTGTTCTCTGGATAATACAAGGGTTGCCTAAATTGTTCGCCAGGCCTTGATGTCACATGTAGGGGTATGGATTGTCAACCACAACCTCTCTGCTGTTTGACATCTGTTATTCTTGTAAGATGGAAACTGTGACATATAATAGGCCCACCATATAAGAAATTTGCAAAACCCACTCCACAATGAGTCTCATTGTTGCACACTCACAGCCACCTCCACACAAGATATGAATGAGAAACACACACACACACACACACACACACACACAAACACACATCAAGCCTTACAGTTGCCATGTCTGGGATTGGAACTCCTACCTAACTAGTATATCTCACTACAGCAGTACGCAGTTATAGCATGCGCCACCGAGATTACTGGGCTACTCTTTTCCCAAAGGTGTATTTCAAAGTGAATGACATCAGTAGGCTTGCCAAAGAAGGGAAATGGAGGTTGTAGTGACTGTGAATGGCCTCAAAAGCACTGCTCCTTACACAGACAAACAAACATCCACACTTGCCATGTCTGGGAAATGAGCTCCTACATAACTAGTATATAACACTACAGCATTACGCAGTTATAGGGCGCGCCACAGAGATTACTGCACTACTCCTTCCCCGAAGGTGTATTTCAAAGTGAATGGCATCAGCAGGCTTGCCAAAGAAGAGCAATGGAGGTTATAATGACTCTGAATGGCCTCAAAAGCATTGTTCCCTACACAGACAAACAAGCACACACTTGCCATGTCTGGGAATAGAACTCCTACTTAACTAGTGTATATAACACTACAGCATTACACAGTTATAGGACATGCCATGGAGATTACTGGCTATTATTTTCCCAAAGGTATATTTCAAAGTGAATGACATCAGCAGGCTTGCCAAAGAAGGGCAATGGAGGTTGTAGTGACTGTGAATGGCCTCAAAAGCATTGCTCCCTACACAGACATACAAACACACACATAAATATCCATACTTGCCATGTCTGGGAATAGAACTCCTACTTAACTAGTATATAACACTACAGCATTACCTAGTTACAGGATGTGCCATGGAGATTACTGGGCTATTTTTTTCCCAAAAGTGTATTTCAAAGTGAATGACATCAGCAGACTTGCCAAAGAAGGGCAATGGAGGATGTAGTGACTGTGAATGGCCTCAAAAGCATTGTTCCCTACACAGATGAACAAACATACACATCCACACTTGCCATGTCTGGGAACAGAACTCCTACCTAATTAGTATATAACACTACAGCATTATGCAGGTGTAGGATGCACCATGGAGATTACTGGGCTACTTCTTCCCCACAGGTGTATTTCAAAGTGAATGACATCAGCAACCTTGCCAAGATTGGGAAATGGAAACTGTAGTTCAAAGGTTCATAGGGTCATATGTTGATAGTAGGCTATCGGCCCTAGGGCCTATACATGCCTAGACATGACAATTCTCTGGCTATGACTTCCCACAATATTTACTTCCCTGCACCCATGTCTAACACAGCAACTGACATGATCCCTGGGGTAAATGTCCTATCTCCCATCCAAATGTCCAGGTTCCTTTTGAAGAGGGCTAAAGAGGCAGTCTGCTTGACATGTATGGGCAGTCTATTCCAGAGTCTGGAGAGTCTCTGGGTCAGGAACACATCCCTCCTACAAGTATTGTTAATTGTGATGACAGGATTTGCATCCCTGGAGCATGTGGCTGTGAGGGTTTGGAATTCTCTAAGTGTAGCATGTCCAACAGCTGTGGGTTTGACATGGCATGGTATGTTAAGCAGAGACTGCATCTGAGAACACAATACGTGACAAGATATAGCTGGATGATTTTCTGAAGGTCAGCATAAGGCATCTGGTTTAGGCCTGTGGTCATTTCATGAGGTATGTCTGCAGCCTCTCTACTCATTGCAGATGTCTTGTGAGGTACATACGTAATGGGCCATTGTAGTCTGTACTGGGTCTACTGAGAGATGCCTATAGTGGGACAATGGCCTCCTTTTCCTGAATGTGAAGCCCTTAGTGGGAGGTGTGCCACATAGGTGTGTTTCCTGACTGTTGTGGGGATGTGGTTATCAAAGGTGAGACCACTGACCACCTGGGTCCCTAAGTCTATCACTTTAGGTGTTTAGTGTACTGCCACCTATGTGGTACTTCACAGGTACATGTCCCTTCCCAATGGGGATAACTATATTTCTTGGCATTGATCTTGAGGCCAAGGCTCAGGCACCAATCATGTGTTTCTGTAAGGCCCTTCTGTAGAATATCCAAATCATGTGGGGATTAAATATTGGCTACCAGTGTGGAGTCACCTGCGACCTTTGTTTGCCAGTGTCCCTTACTG
This sequence comes from Protopterus annectens, assembly GCF_019279795.1. Lineage (NCBI taxonomy): Eukaryota > Metazoa > Chordata > Ceratodontiformes > Protopteridae > Protopterus > Protopterus annectens. Next base: position 1,048,239,692 of record NC_056748.1, read on the forward strand.
TTGGACTCTACATCAGAGCAGTAGATGCCAAATAAGGGCGGTGCCAGGACTGAACCCTAAGGTACTCCAACTATCACTTGTCTGGGGCTTGGGTTAATGTCACCTGCATTTACAGTGTGGGTTGTGTCAGTACAGCAGTTGGCAGCCCATCAGGTGACATTGGGATTAATGGCCAGCTTGATATATTTATCTATGATTCCAGACTGGGGGATGGTGTCGAAGGGCTTGGTGAGGTCCAGATAGGCTGTGTGAACCACTTTACCCTCATCCATGGCACTGGAGATGGATTCACAATTGTCATTCAGGTGGAGGTGACATGATTGGCCCTTCACAAACCTAACCTGGTTAGGGTCCAGTGTTTGCAGGTTGTCAATGCCTTTGTTTTATTTTCCATGATAATACATTCCATGGCCTTGCAGATCAGACACTTCATACTGCTGGGGCTGTAGTTCCCAGGATACAAAGTGGATCCCCCCTTGTGGACTGGGATAACTGTAGCTGTGCACCACACAGTGGGCACAAAGCCTGAGGTGTGGCTATGATTAGACATGACATGTAGGTGAGGTGCCAGTTCAGTTTGTAGCTCATGTAGTACACGGCTGGGATGTTGATCCCCCAGATGCTGTCGTCATAGCTCTGTAGAGTGTGTTTTTTAACTATGTGGCCATAATTACTGGAATATGGCAATCTATCCATGTTGAGATGGGCCCTTTGGGGGTTGGGAGGGGGTGCAGATGGCACTGAATCGATCTGCCTGGATATTGGGAATGTCCCTGGGAGCAGTAGATTTATACCATCCTGTTGTAGCTCTCAGCAGTTCTGAGCATTGCCATTTAGATTCCACACATAGCTATGGAACGGCTTGCAGTTATCTTTGACATCTTTGGCTATATTATGTTCGTAACTAGCTTTGGTGGATGTTATGAGGGATCTCTGCCTCTTACTGTAGCTGGTAAGGGAGTATTTTGCATCCTAGAAATTCTCCCATTTCTGCAACAGTTTCCTCCTTTTCTTGTACAGTATGTTTATTGCAGGGGGCCACCACAGTGGCTTCCTTTTCTTGGTGGGGAGCATCTTGGTTTAATATTGGAAGGCACGATTCATACATGAGTGGATGTGCTCGCACAGTGCCTTCATGTATGATTCAGCAGTAGTCCTTTCAGTTCCCATCTGCATGGGTGTCATGATGTTAGTCACGTCTGACATGTGTAGCATGACATTAGCTTTGGAAATGTGTCTTACAGAGGTTTCCTTACTGGTGTGTGGGAGAGGGATGTTGATGTGAAGGGTGATTAGCTCATTGGCATACCTGACCACCGATGGGGTGACCATAGGTGTGGAGTATTGATTTCACATGTTGCTAATGGCCAGGTCTAGGGTATTTGAGCTCCTGGTGGGACTATGGGTTACTTGATCCAGGGCATTGGGAATTATGACTTCCAAGAACTGTTGGACACATGTGTTGGTACACAAACAGTTTCCCAGTTAGTGGCAGGGTAGTATAAGTCACCCAGTATTAGAGTGTTTGCTTGTATCATAATATTTCACAGTATGTTACAAAAGCTGTAGTGGGTATGATGGGGCATGGTGGGGGATCTGTAGCAAGCTATACAAGTTGGAATGCAGTCTAACCTACTGTTATTTGCACCGGGGTATTTCAGACACATTCTGTTGGGCAAGCAGCCTGGTGGTGTGAATATCCTTGGTGAATATGGACACTCCCTACCTTTATTGTTTTGGTCTTGGTTTGGTGGCCAACAGGTGTGGTGACAGCTGTACCTGGTATTGCAGGGGTGCTCTCTGGAAGCTTGGATCAGGTCTCTGTTACTGCACAGTTATCAATGTTCTCCATTTGTAGGTGTGCGTAGTGACTGTGAATGGTCAAAAAACATTGATTCCCCCACACACACACACACACACAGAGTTTCACAGTTGCCATGTCTGGGTATAGAACTCCTACCTAACTAGTATATCACACTACAGCATTGTGTAGTTATAGGATGCGCCACAGAGATTACTGGGCTACTCCTTCCCCGAAGGTGTATTTCAAAGTGAATGACATCAGAAGGCATGTCAAAGAAGGGCAATGTAGGTTGCAGTGACTGTGAATGGCCTCACAAGCATTGCTCCCTACACAGACAAACAAGCACACACACAAACATCCACACTTGCCATGTCTGGGAATAGAACTCCTACCTAACTAGTGTATCACACTACAGTACTACACAGTTATCGGATGCACCACAGAGATTACTGGGCTATTTTTTCTCCAAAGGTGTATTTCAAAGTGAATGACATCAGCAGGCATGCCAAAGTAGGACATCTGAAATTGTAGTGAGTGTCACTGGCCTAGGAAGCATGGACACTTACACAGACAAACACACACACACACATAGTTGCCACGTCTGGGATTATAACTCCTACCTAACAAGTACATCACACTACAGCATTACGCAGTTATAGGACATGCCACGGAGATTACCGGGCTACTTCCCCAAAGGTGTGTTTCAAGGTGAAGACATCAGCAGGCTTGCCATAGTAGGACAATGGGGAGTGCAGTGTGTGTGTGCACGGGCCATAACCCATTCATCTAGAGGCAGATACACAACACTCAGGCACACACAGGTTTATATTCCACAGGTACGTGTATACAACTGCTAGATGACTACTGACTTGTACAGTCAGGTTACACAGTTAGCACAAGCACCACAGACACTATAGTGCTGAGGGATACCAGAGGCAAATGTCTACAGTGATTGACATTTGCACATCATGTGGTTTTAGCCAATTGGATGTGTGCTGGGTGGTACAGGCCTCATGATGGAAGGCTCATTGTCACTGTCACTCTTCCACACATCTATGTATGTGTATTTTTGGACTATTATAGTGTGTTGTCCTTGGATATATGTGTGTATTCCTATCCAATGTGTGCGCAAAGCATGACTGGTGTGCACTGAGGAGTGCATGCACTAACATCTGTGATTGTCAGATATGTATGGTCCACTGTTGTTGCCAGACATGGGCTTCATTTCTGTAAGTGTGTGAACATCCCCAGTATGACCTTTCAGTATTTTGTTGTCTGACATGGCCTTCATTTCTCTAAGTGTGGGAGCACGCCCAGTATGACTTTCTGTATTGAATGTGTGAATCCATTCCAGGTAGGTTGTACTCCAGTGCAGGCTTTTGTGTTCTACACCTACAGCTAGCAAACTGTTTCTGCAGGATATCTGTAGATCGGTTGACAATATGGGGTCAAAATGGGCAAAGGATAGTGGGTTACTGTAGGTAATTATGTCTGTGCTGCTTCTGCTACATGGTCCTGGTGTTAGCAGAGATATTCAGACATATGTACTGTTATACACTGTGATGCTTTATGTCATCACATACTGTCAGGTATACATATTTGCTTGCAGTGATGTCCTGGGGAACACAGGGTGAATGCATCTGTGTTCGGTATTGTGGTCAGCAGCCTACATATTCTTGCACAATCATGCCATTCTGGAGGGGAAGCTGCAGACACTTGCTGCTGGGTCTGTGTAAATGGATCGGCAGTGTGGTAGAGTGGTGGCAGAGGATCCCATGCTTGTACACTCATCGACGTGACAGTATGGCCATATTGTGCTGTGGCCATACCTCACAGCTGTAGAGATTCACACATGTTACCCAGAGGCAGGGGTCATAATTCTGGACATTACCCCTTCACACTGTTGTTTATGAGCAGGTTTGTAGCCACCCATTCTTGTGTTTGCAGCCAGGGATAGTATGTGCACACAGCTGAGTTTTGGACTTCACACACTCCATGCCGCCCATGCTCCCACCCCACCTCCTCTATTATTCTGTCCTCTTCCATACATTATGCAAATATTATCTGATATGTTTCCTATAGTTATCACCTCATCCCAGCAGTAATTTGGTGTTGGTCCACTGTTCATGCAGTAGGACATGGTGGACATGTTACTGTGATTTGTCCACATGGCCTTGCATTTGGGTTCTGTGGACTGTGTTATGTTGTTATTTGGGAGTCCATGACATAACATACATTGGCAGTACGGGTGAGACAGAGGCCTTTGGCAGAGGACTATATGCCATTTTGTAGGGATGCAGGCCAGCTGTAGCAGGCTGTTGAATTCTGTCACTCCTACAGTCCCCGACTGCAATACACTATATTCCCCTGGGGTGACAGGGTAGGTGTGCAAGGTGTTCATGCCAATACTTTCTGTCAGTATTGATCCAGTGGTGTGGTTGCTGGCAGCGTGCTGCTTACAGATAGGGACACACCTGCATGGGACACCTGCTCTGCATGCTGTATTCTTTCGTTATTGCCATACACATGTGGGGGTCATATTGTACTCATTCCCAACAGCAGGGATAAGATGAGAGAGGTACCTGTGGGCGGTAGTGGGGTGAGCTGGGTGAATGTGTGCTATGGACACTACTTGCGTCTGACTCCCAGATATGCATGGGGAATTCCACCTATGCTGGCTTGTGCAGGGACATCAGCTGTTTCTCAATACTTCATTCCTATGACCTTTGTGGTCTGCCAGTGCTTGGCCAGATGACACTGGTATTCCCTACTACAAGCCCAAATAATGTGCTGCAAACCTGTATGTACAATTCAATGGGTGTGTCCATTTGACAGTTACATATTATACATGGTCTGTCTGGGGTACTTCCCCCTGTGTACTGCTTGTATATCTGGGCCGACATTTATGCCATGTCCATCTTTCAGATGGTGACTCATATTACTTCCATACATTTACTATGGCTTACTGCTGGAATGTGGTTTGCTGGGAAGCATTGTGTTTGGCACTGCAGTTGTGAGAACTTGGCCCTGTCATCAGCAGTACTGGGCAATGGCCACCAGGACAAACCTCATCATGCATACATACTGGCCACTCTCACACAATATACAACACACAACAACCTGCCACACAGACCTGCATATTGTACACATGCTACAATCTATCCTGCTACCTTGGCCAGCTCAGATAATCTGTGCTCCACTGTTTTTATAACTACACATACATGTTACTACATTTCTACATACGATTGGGGGGCATACCTGACTGTTACTACATTTCTACATAGGATTGGGGGGGGCACACCTGACTGTTACTACATTTCTACATAGGATTGTGGGGGGGGCCTGTGCAGGCCTTGGCAATGGTGGAGGTCTGTGTGGCCCTGCCCAATGCTGTTCCTACTGCAGCTGTTTCCGCAGGATCATATTGTGTAGCATGGCACATAAACTGACAATTTGGGTACATGTAGCTGGGGAGTACTGCAAGGCTCCACCGGATGTGACCAGGCACCAGAACCATGACTTGAGCATCCCAAACACAGGCTCTATTATGATTCTGGACCGTGCGTGTGCCTCGTTATGGAGTTCTTGTTCGGGTGTGTGTGCATTTCCGATGGGTGTCATCAGCCACGGCTCCAGTGCGTAACCAGCATCCACTACTAGGTGACCATAAGGGATGTCCCCACTGGCAAATCTCTGGTACAGCTGCGTCAGATGCCAATATGTGGGAGTTGTGATAGCTTCCAGGGCAGCCAGCACACACATTCATTATAATGACCTGGGCATTGCACACGACCTGGCAGTTGATGGAGGGGAAGCCCTTGCAGTTGATGTAGACCTTACCCCGCTCACCGGGTGGTGTTTTGATGCATATGTGCGTGCAGTCTATAGCACCCACTACCTCAGAGTATTCTGCTATTTGGTGGAAGGGATGCATATTGCTGACCAACACCTCACGAGTCTTGGGGAAATATATGTGGTCACCGGCATGTGCTGACATGGCATCAGGAACTGCTGGAGTACCCTGGATGCTAATGCCTGTGAGATCCCCTTGATATCCCCAGTTGGCCTTTGGAAGGTACCTGTGACTAGTATTCTTAGGCCTACACATACCATGGCATCCACTGGGATGGGTTCCCCTCTGTCAGTTCTGTGTGTGAAGTGTGGCTGGCACAGCTCAACAATTTGCTGTAGGAGGTCCCAGTCCAGGTTTACCTTCATAACAGTGAAACACAGTAGTGCGATTGCTCATATGAGTGAATCATAACCACAAAACTTAAAACAGCGACAGTTCTAAATGTTCAAAAAACAGAAAATTGAAAAGCCGATTCGCTAATTTTCGAACATTAATGTCGAAAAAAAATTAGATAAAGTGTAATGCAGGGGGGCAAGCCCCCCTGCATCCCCCCACACCCCCCAATTTATTATTCTAACTCCGAGATCGCACTACAGTGGGGAAAGGGATCATTTTCCGATCCCCACTATAGTGCAATCTGCCCCAGATTGTCGAATCTGAAATGAGCGAATCTCACTGCGCATTCGCTCATTGCACATTCAAACCTTTTTCCGTTCGGCGTTTGCAAACTTTGCAAACTGCTTTTCGAAAAATTGCTGTTCACCCTTGTGCAATACGCACATGTAAAGGTAAACCCCCTGTCCACTCTGTCCAGCTCATGTAGCCCCTGGTAAGTTACCCTGGGTCTGTACATTATTCTCCTTCTCCTCACTGTGGGTTGGTCAACAGCATTCTCATCCTCACCACCCTCAACCTCTTCCACATGTTGATGTATGATAGCTGCTGCAACCCCTATCATTTTGCTGCTTTTGTTTGTTAAAATGTAGCCGCTTGTGTACACCGGTGGTGTAGAGTGTGTGGGAAAACCAGAGGGTAAGGTGTTGCATAGTTTATAGTGGTGTGCTGGGCTGGGCTGGTCTGCTGCCTCTGTAATTGGCTGATTCTGATACATTTCACCTGCCAGCTATGCTAGTTCTCCTTGATTACCTTCCTACTTCTGTTTTCCCTTCCTGTTGCCTTCCTGTTTAAGGCCAGGGGTGCGCTGTGCAAACACAGTGCTCAGATGTGCACAGAGCTGCTATTTCCTGGTTTACTTTTTTGTTTTTCCTTTAAAACTTGGTGTGCAGCACTCACACCCGCTTATGCAATGTAAAGAGTGATAGGCAACCTCAGACAGACCCCCTTCCTTAGCTCTGCTAATCTATGGGCAAACCTGAGCCACAGGGCTCCAATAAGCTTACAGTATGCTTGACACTCCACCCTATGATGCCAGCTAACTCTTAGGCTTGCACCATGCTATTCCTGCACTTACACGGTTGGATGCTGCCTAGCATTGAGAGGAAATCTGGGATTCACTATCATTCCCCTCATTTGCATAGGATTGCCTGCTAATGCATAGTTACAAGTCCCACACTGAAACTTCCCCCTTAGCAACCACTATTCACTGGCCATGTTGTCTTTTGCCTGCCACTGAGTATAATAGCAAAATAGTGATTTCGGTTACAATGCTTATTTCAGGGTTTTTTTTCCGGCCCGATCCCATTTGTGCGCCGCTGCCCTATGCTTAAACAGCCGAAATCGGCTAAAAAAAATTAAAAGTTTTTTTTTTTTTCGGCAACTGTTTTCCATGCCAGTGGCCATATATTTGGCCATTGCCATGCTTTACACATACTATACACCCTTTATTTGGAGCTGTCATGGCTCCTTTTTGTAGTCTGCAGAAATGTACTCCGTTACTGACCAAGTACAGTTCTGCAGAGTATACTAATCCTGCATGGCCAGCTGCCAGCTTCCTGGATCGCAAATTCATCTCATTTGCATGGTTTTCACCTGCAAATGGGGTAATTTGCATACAGGAGCTGTGACTAAGCGGGAATAGTGCAGGAGCGCTCGTGCAAATCCCTGGAGCTTATTCCTGGATCTCACGGCGGCCATATTGCCTCCAGCAACTCCTGCACTATTCCTGCATCCCGTGCAGAATCGAGGGAATATCTAAATATATATATATATATATATATATATATATAGATAAATATATACATATATATATATATATATATATATATATAGATAAATATATATATATATATATATGTATAGATAAATATATATATATATATATATATATATATATATATATATATACATATATATATATAAATGCATATAATAAACTCCCCATAGACCTGACCACCCTAAGCTCACCTCACCTTTTCAAAAAAAAAAATAAGAAACCATTTACAAACCCACTGGCTATGCCCATGCACTAATCCTGACTGAGCTCACCAATGATTTCTCCTCTTTAGCCCCCCCCCCCTTCACTTCTACTGGTTGCTTCTCTACCCTTAATTATGCCTCTACTGACCCATTTTTAACATTTCTTTTCTCTTCCTTCGTTACATCTTGTCATCTGTTTTTTTTTCCTACCTTTTCTACTTATCTCTTATATGTTTATCCCCTACCTTTTTCTAGTACCCTGCCACAACTTATTTTCTATTCTAATTTCTACATAGATAATTTTATATTTTACTCTCCTTATGACAGTCTATTACCAGACTTCTGCATTTACTAGCAGTCTTACTCTAGCAATCATTCAAGAAGGTTGCCTCTCAGTTTTTGTTTTCCTGTTTTATAATCCCTCAGCATCTCACTAAACTACATAAAAATTTTATTCCTTTATTTGCTATTATGTTTATATAATTTTGCTTGCTTGGGTCTTTGGTTTTGATATTTGTTATTTGATTGTTTGATCTTTGTATTATAAGTTTGCTAGTACGTTAATGGAGCTTTTCTCCTCGGGCCTCTGCTGAAAATGGACATGTATCCAGCCAGACTAGCCCGGTTAACAAATGTAAAATAAAATAAATAAAATAAAATAAAAAAAAAATAAAAAAAAAAATATATATATATATATATATATATATATATATATATATATATATAAAAATAAACATATATATAAATATATATATCTATGGGTTCCCTTCAGAATCTCAAACTACTGAAATCTCGAATTTCAGTAGCCCGAGACCAGAAGGGTGAAAGTGCAGAATACCGAAACCCCAGAAGCACGAAATTCAAAATCCCAAAGTTCGGAGATTTTAAATTAGCAGTTCTGGTGTTGCGGTGTGTGAGTGGGTGGTTGGAGATGTAGGTAAGTGTTTGTGGTTTACGGGTTTTGGGTAGGGGTTTTAGTGTGTGTCTGTGTGTTTTGTTAGTGTGATGTGTGTGCGAGAGGGGAATGTAGCTTGGGTAGTGGTGTTTTTGTGTGTTTGTCTGTGTAGTGCGACCTCGGAGTTAGTATATTTAAGTAGGAGGGTGGGGGGGTGCAGTCCCTCACATGGGGTATGTAGGGTAGGTGTTTGTGTATCTGAAGGGAGATGTATATTTGTGTTTGTGTCTGCGGTATGTTTAGTGTAGAAGTCGTGATTTTAAGTTTTGCGCTTCTGGGGTTTCGAGTTTATGGATTTTCAGCTTCATGGTCTCAAGATACTGAAATTCGCGATTTCAGTATTTCGAGATTATGAAGTGAATCCAAATATATATATATATATATATATATATATATTTATATATATATATATATATATATATATATATATATATATAGATATAGATATATATATATATAGATATATATATATATATATATATATATATAGATATATATATATATATAGAGAGAGAGAGAGAAAGAGATACATATAAATACTAAGTAAAAAACTACAGAAGTCCTAATCAAAAAACTAACGGACTCTCTAAACAAACTAAACTAACAACAACTGCTTAACTATTATTTGTTTTCATAAGGGATTAAAGGGGAAAGGAGACGCCATGAAAAATACCAATGGACGTTTTTGAATAGGAAGAGTATAAATCCTATGAATGATAAGCACTACACGCTAACGAGAATTCAACACTATGTAGAAAAAATCAGAAATATTAAGAAATAAAAAGAAATATTGAGAAAAACTCCACAGTTAGCCCAGAGCTAGCGAAGGGACCATGTCTCCAGCAAAGAAATAAACAAGATCTTAGGTAAAGGGTAAGTGCATTCCAGGAAGGGTAGAATGCCCAAGAGCTTAGTTGGAAGCCACGAGCTTCTGCATAAGGCCATGATAGATCCAACTAATCGGATCCAACCCACATATGAGAATAAAGGAGAGACTGGCAACAACACATCATTACTTACCCTTCTTGTTTTAACCAACACAAAAGTTCAGCAAAACAAATGAAATTCAATATATTGTTCAATAAGGAGATGTAAAATAGCCCCCTCATCCAACTGGAATCACAAATTACTTCCTTGCTGGAAGAGTGCCAGCTGTAAGTGCAAGACACACATGTAGACAAGTAAGTGTTGATAGCAAAATACAGAAATTTCTGCTTCATAAGAAATTAGATCACAGTATGTCATTAAAAATATACAATAAACAAAAAGTACAGTTGTGTACACTTACCATAAATGTAGATGTTCGAGTGTATTCACTGTTGCAGTCATTACATTTGGGCAATCCTGCTGGCAGGTTGCCCTCAGTCGGCCTGAATTCCAAAGTCTTGGGTCCTGCATCAGCTGTCGTCAGGTTATCAGGGGTATAAAAGAAGCAACCAACGCCATTTTCTTTAGTTTTTCTTGCCCCAGATGTCAGGTGCCCCCAAAAAGGGTAGTCAAAATTTATATCTATATATAAAATAACATGCAGCAATATAAACTTTACCTTCATCCATAAGCAAATACACCACATAGGTTGTATAAATCAGAGAAGGAAAGATAGGTTCCATCAGAAGAAAAAGGTGGGATGGCGGGTGGGTAACCTGGACTGCAACAGTGAATACACTCGAACATCTACATTTATGGTAAGTGTACACAACTGTACTATGTTCTTCGTGTTTCACTGTTGCAGTCATTACATTTGGGTAGATTCCCAAAGCTATGGTTGAGAGGCTGGAACTAAACCGCATTAGGAGCGGCTATGAGACCCTGCAGAACTGCAGTGGCAAAGCCTGCCCTGGATTCAGAGTAGAGTGGCAGATGATAATGCTTTGTAAAGGTGTGCACTGAACTCCAAGTAGCTACCTCTAAAATGTCCTTGGTTGGTACTCCCCTGAGAAAGGCTGCTGAAGTGGCTGCAGCTCTGGTGGAATGTGGCCTAATACCCTTAGGCCCTGGCTTGCCATGGTTTAAGTAGCAGAAACGAATGCAGTGGTCTATCCACTTTGAAATAGTCTGCTTTGAGATAGCCTTTCCTTGTGATCCTGCAGCATATGCCACTAGTAATTGCTCTGTTTTTCTGAAAACTTTGGTTCTGTCCAAGTAGAATCTAAGCTGTCTGTGTACATCCAAAGAATGCAGAATTCTTTCCCCCTTGTTCTGTGGATTTGGATAAAAAGTTGGCAGATGAATGGTTTGGTTAAGAGACACACTGGACACCACTTTAGGCATAAATGTTGGGTTTGTCCTCAGGGAGACCCTGTCCGGATAAAAAATTATAAAACATTCCACAGCCATGAGTGCCTGTAGCTCTGAAACTCATCTTGCAGAAGTTATTGCTAGGAGCAGAGCTGTTTTCCAAGATAAAAACGTTATATCAGCAGTAGCAGTTGGCTCAAAAGGAGGCAGGGTGAGTTTTTCCAAGACATAGTTGAGGTCCCATGCAGGCATTGGTGATCTCCTTGGAGGCCTTAAAGTTTTGGCTCCTCTGAGGTACTGTTTTAATAGGGGATGAGAAAAGACTGGTGGCCTGCATTGTAATGAGATGAAATGGCAGAGGCATGAATTTTAATAGATGAGAAAGATAGGCCTTTGTCCAGCATCTCAGTTAAGTATTATAACATCTGAGGAATATTTGGCACAGCTGTATCTGTTCCTTGTGCCTGGTTCCAAGCACAGAATCTCTTCCATTTTCCAGCATAAGATTTTCTAGTAATAGGCCTTCTGGCTTCCAAAATGACATCCATCACAGCTTTGCTGAGAGGTTTGTTTTGTATGACTACATTATCCACTATGCTGCCAGGTTTAAAGTCCTGAGCTGGCTGTGCAGGATCTGATTGTTTTGTTGGGATAGTAGATGTGGTACTTGAGGTAGGGTCCAGGCTGGACATTGAGACAAGCTCCTTATTATTGGGTACCAGTGCTGATGGAGCCAGTCTGGTGCAATCAGTATCATCTTTAGCTTCTCCTGTCTGACCTTTAGGAGTACCTTGGGGAGGAGAGGCAGAGGGGCAAAGGCATATACTGATAGGTTTTTCCAGCTGAAGGATAGGGCGTCCATTTTCCATGCTTGTCTGTGATAAATCCTTGTGCAGAATCTCTGTAGTTGGTAGTTGTGAGTTGAGGCAAACAGATCCATGTCTGGGCATCCCCATTTCCTTGTTATCATGCTGAAGACTTGTGGATCCAGCTGCCACTCATGGGGATCCATGAGGTTTCTGCTTAGTTCGTCTGCCAGAGTATTTTTCCTTCCTGGCAGGAATTGTGCCTGCAGATGTACTTGGTAAGTCAATGCTGTGTCCCACAAAGTCATGGCTAGTCTGCAAAGGGGGTAAGAATGTGTGCCCCCTGCTTGTTTATATACCACATGACCGTGGTGTTGTCTGTCTTTATCAGTAGTTGTCCTGGTTGAAGTAGGTCCTTGAAGGCTGTCAGGGCATTTTGAACAGCTAGCATCTCTTTTTGATTGATATGTAGATGCATTTGGTTTGAGGTCCATGTTCCCTGAATGCATCTTCCTGCCATGTGGGCCACCCAGGCATAATCTGACGCATCCGTTGTTAGTGTTTGCCTGGCTGGGGGTAATGTGAATGGCTGTCTCTTGTTTTGGTGACAAGTCTTTGCCCACCAGCGAAACTCCTTTTGCAGGCAGGGAATGAGAGTAATTATAGTTTCCAGGCTGCGGCAATGTTGAGTCCAAACACTTTTTAGGTACCATTGAAGTTTCCTCATATGCAGTCTTGCATATGGAATTAGTAGGATGCAGAATGCCATGAAGCCCAAAGCCTGCAAAATGTTTCTTGCAGATAACTGGGCCTTTGTTGCTAACATTTTGAAGTAGGTAGTCAGTTGTCTTTGTTTGTCTGGCGTGAGATAAGCCATCTGGGCAGTTGTATTTAAGCTTGCACCCAGGAATATTATCTCTTGAGAGGGTACTAGTTTTGATTTCTTTTCGCTGACTGTATACCCTAGGCATGTTAGAAGTTTTTTTCACAAACGCCAGATGCTGTAAAGGATGTCCATGTTCTCTGCTTGAATTAGACAGTCATCCAAATAAGGATATATTTGTATTCCTCTTTGTCTGCAGAATGCAATTACAGGTGCCAGGCACTTTGTAAAGACCCTGGGCGCAGTAGATAAGCCAAAGGGCAGTGCAGAGAATTGGTACTGCATTGAGCCAGCCTTGAATCTGAGGTATCTTCTGCATATTTGTCTGATTGCGACATGCAGGTATGCCTCTTTTAGGTCTAAAGTTACAAGCCAAGCATTCTTGCCCAGCATGGGCAGTAGCTGCTGCAAAGTCAACATTTTGAAGTTTGGCATATCCAGGAATGTATTCAGAATCGATAGGTCCAGTATTGGCCTCCAGGCCTTGGTACCAAGAACAGTCTTGAGTAAAATCCTTGTCCCCGCTCTTGCTCTGGCACTTGTTGAATGGCCCTCATGTCCATGAGGGATGAGACTTGTTTTGTGTCTCTGCCCATTGATTTTTTGGCAGATCTGGCCAGCCGTTTGCCTTTGGCAGGGTATGGAAATGGAACTTGTACCCTTGTGACACGATATTTAGAATCCACTTGTCCTGGGTTATAATGTGCCAATTTTGAGAAAAAAGTGCTAATTTCCCCCTAAGGGTGATGCCAGGAAATAAGTGCTTGGTGCAGCCAGGGGAAAGTCATTGGGACTGTTTTCTGTAAGGTTGTGATTTGTCTTCTCCACTTTTGGAGGTAGAAGCACCCCATTGCTTTCACCTGTATGAAACTTGCGCCTGGGATCTGCCTCTAGGGAGTCTGGGTCTGCCCCTTTGAGGTCTGTCTGACACAGGAAAGGACAAATTCTTTGTTGGCCAGTGTCTACTAAACCTAGGTGGCTGTACTTGTAAGAAATTTTGACCGTTTGCATATATTTAGCCTTGTCCTCCATCTTCTTTAACACCTCCTCTGCCTTAACACCAAAGAATCATGCTGTAAAGGTGCATCTAATAATTTAACCTTAACATGATCAGGCAGATTTTGTTCCTTTAACTAAGCATGCCTTCTAATTACAGAACCTGTAACAGCAGCCCTGCAGGAGGCCTCTAAAGAATCAAAACCACATTGCAAAGTATGCTTTCCAAGTTGTTCCGCTGCATGCAATATATCCTGCATTTCCTTGTTTTCTGCACATTCAGAGTTTAACAACATTTTCTGTTTAAGCAACGCCATGACATGTTGCTGATATTTGAGTATATGAAACTGACAGTTTAAGGCCCTTACAGCCAAGGTAGCAGATGTGTAAACCTTTTTTCCCCATCTATCCAGTGCCATAGAATCCCTGTCAGAACGGGTAGGGTTTTTTGCAGCGGAAGCCTTAACACCCTTGGGACCTTGAGAAATAGTTTCTGGGTCTGCAGCAGGGTTTTTAAACAGGAATATATGTGAGTCAGGAACCCTGTAATATCTGTCAGGCTTAACCGGAGCTGGAGGTAAGGAGTCAGGGGTAAGGCTAGACTCCGAAAACACATCATCTACAATGTCTAACACAGGAGGGATGGTTAGTGGCTTGCGCTGAGGTAGTAACAGGAAATCCCTGAGCCTCTTTTTAGACTCTGAAAAATCTTGGCTTTCCCAGTGGAAATGCTCCCTCATGGTATGTAAGGTTTCCCCAAAAGAATAATCCTCAGGAGGAGAAGCTGAAGATATGGATTCTTCAGCATCAAAATCCTCATAGGGGGGAAAAGAATATTCCTGATCAGAAGAGGAATCAGAAGAAATGGAAACCTGATCTGAAGATTCATAGGCAGTCTCTTGCCTAGGCCTCTTATAAGGAGGGGGATGGGAACCCCTGATCAAGGTAATCAAGTCTTCGGCCATTTTGAGCATCTGTTTTTTGGGCATGGAGGCCTGTCCATGTGGCTCTTGAGGTTGCTTCTTTGCTTTTGAAGGAGCTTTCGTCTTTGCCTTTGAAGTCGGTTTAATGTATAGATGTTTGGGTCTGAATACACCCTCAGAAGCCGGTGCCTGCTCAGTGTCTCTGGACCCATCTGAAGGATTAGCGTCTGAGGCTTCAATACCTTGAGTTTCCAGCGGCATGACCGACTCTAAAGTAGCGGCTGTCAGGGGCTGCAAAAGCACCTCACTGAGAACCAGCGAACCGGCGACTGGCTTAGGAGAAGCTTCATCATTCGTTTTGGGCCTCTGCTGTCTTTCTTTTTATTTTTCTTTGCGTTTCTAGCGAACTCCGGTAGTCGGATGGCTTTCCGACGACATTTCTGGATAATTAAATCTATGTCCAAAATAGTTTAAAGCTAAATCATATCGACGCTTAATAGTGCGTTAGTTAAATCTAGCACAAAACTGGCAACCCAGAAAATTATGATCAGGACCTAGACAAGGAATACAGTAAGAATGAAAGTCCTTATGAGGTATTTGCTTCCCACAAGAAATACAATTATTAATTTTTTTCTGATATCGGTTCTGGAGCAAGAAAAAAGTTTCCCCAACGGGATACTTAGCTTTATAGAAGACTTTGGCTCTGAAATTCAAACTCGAAAATCTCAGGAGTCGGCCTACCGGCACTTGCAAACTGCTTCTGCTTCGGGCACCACGCGGCAAGAAAGAAATGGCGTTGGCTGCTTCTTTTATACCCCTGATGACCTGACGTCAGGGAAGGGGCGATGACAGCCAACGCAGGACCCAAGACTTTGGAATTCAGGCCGACTGAGGGCAACCTGCCAGCAGGATTACCCAAATGTAATGACTGCAACAGTGAAACATGAAGAACATCTGTGCAAACTTCAGTTTACTTCCAGAGCTGTCCTTTTTCCCTGTTGTTGGAGAAAGATTTTTAAAAACTAACTTCACAGTTACTCCACATAAACTCTGAAAAGTCATACTTTCTACTAGAAAATTTTGCTTTGTAAGACACATACTAAGAACAGCTTGATGAATTAAAACCAAAAGGTAATTTATGCCAGTGATACAATAG
Organism: Protopterus annectens; assembly: GCF_019279795.1. Lineage (NCBI taxonomy): Eukaryota > Metazoa > Chordata > Ceratodontiformes > Protopteridae > Protopterus > Protopterus annectens. Next base: position 1,048,255,682 of record NC_056748.1, read on the forward strand.
CTATCCAGCACAAAATCATACATGCTCAGACATCAAACGATTAATTAAAAAAAGACACTGAAATGGTAATATAATAAGAAGTTATGTACCTACCATAACGTTCCATGTTAGTTGTCTTCTCTCGCCTTCTTTCTTGCTTGATGGGTTCGGAGCCGATCCTCGGCTCCGACTCGGCACTTGCTAAGCTCGAGAGTCACTTTTACCAGCTCGAGGCAGCCCCATATCCCATGATGCAAGGCGGTAAGTACCAGATCTCATTTGATGATAAAGGGCAATAGCACCAAGCATAAATACTTCCCAAAGGAAGAAAGAAAGAAAGCCTACAGGATGAAAGAAGGACCAGTTCTGAATGGTCTTCAGCATAACAATCTCTTGTAAAAAGGTCTGTCCAGGCCTGGGGGAAGGAGGGAGGGTCGCAAGAAAGAAGGCGAGAGAAGACAACTAACATGGAACGTTATGGTAGGTACATAACTTCTTAATGTTAAGTTGTCAATCTCGCCTTCATTCTTGCTTGATGGGACCGCGTCCCTAGCACCTCTATCCTGGGTGGCTCAACGGAACAGACTCTTGAGGACTGTAGAGCCAAAACTGGCTCTGTCCCTGGAGGCCAAGTCCAATTTGTAATGGGAAACAAAAGTATGAGGAGTGGCCCAAGTGGCGCTGCACAAATAGTGTCTAAAGGAAGTCTAGCTTGAAAGGCTGTAGAAGTAGCTAAGCTCCTAGTTGAATGTGCTTTAGGTTTTGAGCACAGCTGTTTTCCCCTGAGCAGATAAATTTTAGAGATGACAGAAGACAGCCATCTAGATAAGGTCACTTTAGAAACAGGAAGGCCTTTCCTGTTATCTGCATAGGAAACAAAGAGTTGATCGGATTTCCTAAATTGTTTAGTTCTGTCCAAATAATATCTGAGTTGGCGGTGGACATCAAGATAATGTAATTTTTGTTCCGATCTGTTAGAATAGTTTGGAAAAAATACAGGGAGTTCAATGGATTGATTTAAATTAGCCTTAGAGGCGACCTTAGGCAAAAAGGTCGGATTAGTTCTCAATGATACTCTGTCCTTGTGAAAGACCAAATAGGGGGGTCGAACCGAAAGAGCTTGAAGTTCAGACACCCTCCTGGCCGATGTAACAGCTACTAGGAATAATGTTTTCCAAGAAAGAAATTTTAGGGAGCAAGAAACAGCTGGCTCGAAGGGTGGAAGAATCAAGGATGTCAGCACTAAATTTAGATCCCATTGAGGAGGAGGATTCCTGATTGGAGGCTTTAGCAGGAAAATTCCTTTCAAGAAGGCTTTACAAAGCCTATGGGACATGATATTGTGATCTGCGATCCCGACATGAAAGTTCGAGATAGCAGCCAGTTGAACTCTAACTGTGGAAGAAGAGGAGCCTGCATGAAAAATCTCCGCTAAGAAGTCCAAAACTGCCTGAACTGGGGCAGTGAAGGGATCGATATTCTTGGCTTTAGCCCAATGAGAGAAACGCTTCCATTTGCTTGTATAAATCCTCCTGGTAGAGGATTTTAAAGAAGCTACTATGATGTCTCTAACAGGGTTAGAGATCAAAGGAAGCCTGGCTAAGGAAGGAAGTGGAGCAACCATGCTGAGAGGTTGAGAGAAGGGATAGACCGGTGCAGCTGACCGGATTGGTGAACCAGAAGATCTGGCACTGGGTCCAGATGCCATGGCTGCACCAAAAGGTGACGATGGAGGAACGGAAACCAAATTTGTCGAGGCCAATAAGGAGCAATGAGAATCATTTTGGCTCTCAAAACGGTAGCTTTCTGGATAACCTGAGGGATTAGAGGAAAAGGAGGAAAGGCATAAAGAAGTCCCTGGGGCCAATCCTGGGTCAGAGCGTCTCTGGGGGGATGGCCTGACAGAGGGAAGAGAGAGAAGAAGTCTGGGCATTTGCTGTTTTGGGGAGTAGCAAAAAGATCGCAACATGGGCGACCCCATTCCAGAAAAATCTCCTCCACTATAGATTGCTTGAGAGACCACTCGTGAGGCATGAGAATAGCTCTGCTCAATCTGCCCGCTAAAATGTTGGTTTTCCCAGGGATGTGCATTGCTACCAGAAACCGATGAGAGGAGATCGCCCATTGCCACAGTCTGAGCGCTTCTCGACACAAGGGGTAGGACTTGGTTCCGCCCTGTTTGTTGATATACCAAACTACAGACATGTTGTCTGTGTGGACTGCAATCGTCCCAACAGGAAGAGAGTCGTTGAGGGCTTGCAACGATAAAAGCACTGCTCTCATCTCTAGGACATTTATGTGCAGGTGGTACTCGAACGGTTGCCACGTCCCATGAACCATCCTGTCCTGATAATGCCCCCGATCAGGGAGGCATCCGTGGTGACAGTGGCTACCGGGGATGGGGGTACAAAGTGTCTGCCTTGGTGAATCTGGGGAGAAGTGATCCACCAAGCAAGATGATTTTTGCAAATCTGTGTCACCAGAATTTGGTGACGCATTGGAAGTTGTTGGTAAGACCACTGAGTGAACAACATCCACTGAAGAAGGCATGTAGAAGCGAGGCAGGGCAAGAAGAGTAATGGGCGCAGCCATGAGACCTAATACTTTTAGAACCATTCTGGCCTGTACCTTCTTGTTGGCTAGAATGATCCTGACATGACTTTGAATGTCTGAAACTCTTTGGTCTGTAAGGGTAGCTGACATCCGAACAGTGTTTAAGTTTGCGCCTATGAAAGTAATAGACTGGCAGGGCAATAAGGATGACTTTTCGAAGTTGATCGAGATGCCCAAAAGAGAACAAAGATTTATTGTGTAATCCCTGGCTTGAACAAGCTGATGCCTGGTGGTGGCTGACAGCAGCCAGTCGTCGAGATACGGAAACACCTGGAATCCTTGATGTCTCAGGTGAGCCGTGACCACTGCCATGCATTTGGTGAACACTCTGGGGGCTGTGGTGAGACCAAAGGGCAGGGCTCTGAACTGGAAATGACTGGACCCCAGCCGGCGGAGAAATCTCCTGGAGCGTCTGTGAATTTTTATGTGATAGTACGCATCCTGAAGATCTATTGAGCACATCCAGTTGTCCTTCTGCAAGAAGGGCAGAATCGACTGAAGAGTGACCATTCGGAATCTTGTCTCCCTCACAGACTTGTTGTGTCTGCTGAGATCCAATATTGGTCTCCAGTCTCCCGTCTTTTGGGGACCAAAAGAACCTTGAGTAGATTCCGGGCTCTGAATGGTCTGTTGTAACTGGCTGAATGGCTCTTTTTTGCAGTAGTTTTGAGACTTCCAACTCTGCAATTTCCCTTAGACCGGGTGGCACGTCTGGAAGGGAATTTGAGGGATAGAAAGGACTTTCCTCGAAAGGAATTTTGTAACCCTCGGATATGATCGACTGTACCCATCTGTCTTGAGTGAGAGAACGCCAGGCTTCTGGGTACAGTGATAGTCTTCCCCCGACTGCCTCCAAGGAGGGACAGCCGGGCAACATCTCAGGGATGCTGAAAGGGCTTGTCAGAGAGACACTCTCTGTTTCCCTGGTTTTGTGGACCCCCTCTGCCTCTAGAGCGGCGTCTGTTGTTGTTACCCCCTCTGCCTCTAGGGGTAAACTGACCACGTGACTCCTTGGGATTTGCGGAACCACATTTTGCCACCCTTCTGTCCTTTGGGATAAGGTCTAGAAGGGGTGGAAAACGGACTCCTACGGCAGAAAGAGTTTTGCCGTCCTGCTCACACCTGGTCAACGTTTCCTTCACTTGAGGGCCAAACAGAGCTGACCCATCAAAGGGAGAGTTTGTGAAGGACGCCTTAAAGGGATCTGCAAAATTACATAGTCGCATCCAGGCTTGGCGTCTAAGAGCCACACCTGTACCTGCCTCTACTGCTCCAACAGCAGCATATGATATAAGCCGCATGGAGGAGTTTGCAATGGAGGTAAGGGTTCCTAGCTGCGAAGCAATTTTTCCTGAGCCCCCGCAGCTGTAGGATCCTGCACAACTTCACCTAACTCCTTAAGGATATCCCTTTGGAGTCTGGTGAAGTGACAAAGATAGTTCAGCGAACGCATAGCAAAGGTCGCTGAAGAAAACATCAGCTTACCATATCTATCCATGGTCCTAGAGTCCTTATTAGGAGGATGGACAGGTACGGAAGGATCTGCAAGTTCCTTCTTGGTGGCAGCCGCCACCACCATGGCATCAGCGGGGACACCTTTTGTAAGGAATTGCTTGTCCGACGGGGCAGTAATAAATTTAGAAGGCCTCCTAGGGACAGGCTCTACAGAGTCAGGAGCAGTCCACGCCTTTCGAGCAATAACCTGCATAAGGGGGTCAAAAGGCGGAGACACCCAGGAGGTGGAGGGCCGAGATCCAAACGCCTCCAGGTATACTGACTCATCCTCAGAGGGATTGTTGGTGGGCCAGTTTCCCTCTGTCTAAGGAGTTCTAGGATGTCTGAGAAGGAGACATCCTCAGAGGGGGATCTTGGGGATCCCTCTGACTCATCTAAGTCAGTATCTGAAGTGATAGACTCGGGGGAGTCTACGTGTTTCCTCTTACAAGTCCTCTTCCGCGGAGGATCACCCGACAAGTCAGGAGAATCCTCAGAAGAGGGGGATATTCCCAGTGGGGAAACCTGAGGCGGAGGATCTCTGGGTCCGGGAGCAAGAGAAGTGGCAGAGATGTCAACAGGCACTATAGAGGGAGGAGCTAAGGGAACAGACTGCTGGCTGAGTCCAGAGGCCAGCACACTCTTCATCACCTCGAAGGCTCCCCTCCCAGGGAGGTCCGAGAGAACCCGCTCCGAAGAGCTAGGAACTCCAGGACCCACCGAAAAGGAAGGCTCCGAGGCAGATGTCGGAGCCGAACTCACCAAGGCCGAGGCTCCAAGGGGAAGAGCGGGTCGCACAACGGTCCGATGCCACTCACCCTCGGAGGAGACCAGGAAGCCCGGCCACCGAATCCCTCTAAGGAAGGTCTCGAAGAGGAGATAAGAGTAGAGGCTGAAGGAGCAGAAGGGAGTATCTGTCCCTCAGCCGTAGCAGAAACTATTCCCAAAGACTCCAACTCCAAACTCTGGGGTAGAGTCGAAGGAGGAACTGCAATGGGGTGTGGACTAATAGTCGTCTGCTGAGACGGACTATGTAGCATTTGGGCCAGTGCCTGTGACTTTAGTAGTCTACTGACCACTCTCTCCAAATCATGGTCAGAAAGCCTGGATGACCTTGAAGATCGGCTCCGATGGCTCCGCTCCGAGAGGAGAGGCGAAGCCGGAGCTGAAAGTATCGGCTCCAAGGAAGGGGACCTAGACCTCTTCCTCGAAGGAACCATCGGAGCCGATGAAACTACTGAAACTGTCGGAGCCGACAACTTATCGGCACCGACAGGTAGCTTCGATGTATCGGCTCCAGCCGGAGCCGACACTGCCATAAATGTAAGGGTGTCGGAGCCGATTGGAGCCGACACCGATGCCTGGGCCACATGGTGGTCGGAACCGATCGGAGCCGACACCGAAGTGGTCGAACCAGAGTCGGCACCGATAGCCATCGGTGCCGAAAGTTTAGGTAACCCAGAATCGGCTCTTGCCGGAGCCGATCTCGACTCTGAATGAGTCGGAGCCGAGGCCACAGGCTTGGACACAGAAGCCTGGGCCTTGGAAGACTTAGAAGTCTTAGATGGGGCCGACTTAGCCGGAGAGCCCTCCGGCTTAAGAAGGCCCCTCAAAATCAGTTTATTTCTTCTTTCCTGCAGGACTCTCTGGCTAAAAGAATGACATATAGCACAGGAGTCCTGCAGGTGAAGAGGCCCCAGACAGTACAGGCAAGAAGTGTGACCGTCTGTCAGAGACATCTTCTGACAGCACGAGTCACACTTCTTAAAGCCTGAGACCCTTTCTTTAGACATGGTGTAAAACACACACACACACACCAGTCCAAGAAATAAAATTAAATATACCAAAGGTATCACTAACAGACACACACACACACCCTAACAGGGGGGGGGGGTGGGATGGGTTTTAGTCTGACTAAAAGTTTAGAGGAGACAGGGAAATTTTCTGTCAGAAAGGAATTAAAATTAAGTTAAAACTAATAATTTAATGTTTTTTTTTTAAAAAGGGGCTAAAATAGTAAAGTAATAATTCACTTACCAGGAGCTGGTAAAAGGAGGACCTCATCAGCGAAGCGGCAAACGAGATCTGGGTACTTACCGCCTTGCATCATGGGATATGGGGCTGCCTCGAGCTGGTAAAAGTGACTCTCGAGCTTAGCAAGTGCCGAGTCGGAGCCGAGGATCGGCTCCGAACCCATCAAGCAAGAATGAAGGCGAGATTGACAACTTAACATTGTATATTATAAATAATTTCTCAGGAAAGTGAGACTTACGAATGAGAATACGTAAGGAGAATTAGTGTAATGTGTAGTGTAATGTAACACTTCTGCTTATCCTCATGCTATCAAACTGATGTATAGTTTTAGCCATGTGTTTATGTTAAATCTTTCATTGTGTGTGTGTGTGTGTGTGTGTGTGTGTGTGTGTGTGTGTGTGTGTGTGTGTGTGTGTGTGAGTGTGTGTGTGTGTGTGTGTGTGTGTGAGTGTGTGTGTGAGTGTGTGTGTGCAACTATATCTCTCTCTTTCTCTCTCTCGTTCTCCCTAGCTATATATATATATATATATATATATAGATAGATAGATATATTTATACATGACAGCTAGATATACATGGGTCTGGTGGTAATGGTCAAATGTTACTTTAGTTGACAGCTTTCCTGCCAGTTTTGTTTGATTGACAGGAAAGCTGATCAACATTGCTGCAAGACTGACATAATAACAGGGTTAATTTACTGCCAAACTTCATGCACATTTGTTCCCTAAAGCTTTAGCCTTCAGGATCAAATCTAGTCATACAGAAATAAATCTTTTCCTTAAATGCCACCCCTCCAGGGTATTATTCCTATAGGGTTAACTCACACTGCTCTCTGACTGGACTGAATATTTGTCTCATCAATTTGGACTTGGCAATTGTATCTATAAGCATAGAGGACAATGACAGTAATGAATTGCATGAAAATATCTGAAAGCTCCCAGTCAATTCATCAACAGAATTTTTATTTCTAAGTTTTTACTTTTTTCTTTCTTTAGGAAATGTTTTTTCTATGATTAATTTCTGAATCCTGAACTCTAAACAGCTCACTCTGTTCCTTTTCCACAATTTTGTTTTTATTCAATTTAATATAATTACATTAGCTAGACAGGGCAGGGCATTGTATTGTCTATGTGCTCTGTTTGGAATAACTACACTGTTTTTATTAACTAATCCCCACTTTGAAAGAGGAAGGCTGGATTTGTATACCATGGCTTTGATTAATTGCTTGTTGACTATATCCATTGTTTAAATCCTTTATGCAGTCTGTAAAGTGTGAAGTAATTATAAATTATCAAGACAAGACTTGCACCGAGTTCTTCATTCATGGAGTGACACATCTGTTTCCTTAACAATAAATGCTACTACCTAGAATTTCATTGTGTGTAAAGCAGCCTGCGTGATCAGAATTATGATGCTATTTACACTTCTTCCACAGACAGATACAGTCCTAAAAGTACATAAAGTGGGAAATGACATAAAGGTGCCTGCATTGTGGCACAGAAGACAAATGTTCTAGTGCTTTGTCTACCACCATGCCAAAGATTACATTTTGGAAACAGATGCAGGCTGTCAAGATTTGTCAAGTAGGAAAGTTCATTAAATGTTACTTACATAGAACTATTCTATCTAAGCAAAGTGACATGTTTTCCTACCTTTAAATTACCACCACCAGGTAGAGACCCACAGTGATGAAATACAGATGGCAACATAGAGATGTTTGCTGGGTAATTCTACAACTGAGTTTGATCTTCCTCTGTACAAAAGCACAGTCGGTTTGAGAAGATGGAATAATAAATTAGTGAAGCAGGTTCAGCTTGCATGAAAATTCATAGCACCGCCTAGGGATAACTTTTATCACACGTCATACTCTCTCTTTCTCTTTGTGGTAGAGAAAGGTTTATTTTTCCAAGCCTTGGTCTGAGTGGCAATTCTTTAGTAGTACTTTCTTCTGGAATGGCACTTTCAATCGCCACTAACATTCACTAGCAAGACTAGCAGGGACATCCCCTATTCACTGATATGGAAAGTAGGGCACAGGGACATCCCCTATTCACTGATATGTGTAGGGCAGTGCTATAGAAGACCTAAGTGAAGTGCATAATTTCTGAAGATGCATGGTATGAGCCACCACAATCCATTCTTTGTAGCCGGTCTACATGTCCACCTACAACAGCTCAGTTAGGAACTCAGAATCCTGAGCTATGATTGGAAATTGGTACCATGCCGATAAGCTGATAGATATCACATCACACCAAGAGTATTCTACAAAAAGGAGGGGGGGGGTATCTCAGTGAATTCTACAGTGCTCGAGGTGAAAGATGCCTTGGTGTCCTAGAACCCAGGCATAACACAATTCACCCTCAATCAACTGTGTGACACAGAGGGATGATGTCCTAAAAATGACCCAGGTGACATGGGTTAATCTAGTGACCTAAGCAGTGGAAAAGCTGACAAGAGAGGCATCCTTAAGGTAGTGAGGCAGCTAGACCCACTGCTGTGCTGATACCCAGGAAAAACTGATTGTACAGAAACATGCACTCCAGCAGAATTTTGAATGCCATGTGGTTGTGCACACCAAGCATTGCATGATGCAGCTGGAGTTCAGTATGCTCAGCAGTAAGCTTGTTTTGAGGGTGGCTGGTACTGTAGACCAAATCTGTTGGCAGCCTAAGGTAATATGGGTTAGAGTTAATCAGAAAACCCTAATGGCTGCCTGGATGATGACCTCCTGTGATCAGCTCTCACCTATGCAAAAACTAATGGGCTGATGTTTGGCAGGCAGTGGGAAAAAAAAGAATATTTATAAAACATAGTTTACATTTTATTCATATGTTTGCAGTGGTAAAACTTGGTTTAATTTTTTTAGGATTCACAATAACCTTATCCAAGAGAAACCTGGACCAGTGGATGGTAGACCAGAAATACACTCTGGGTCTAGCACCTATGTCTCTAATGGACAGATGAAGCCTGTAAATCTTGGCTAGCTTACATATACGCCTTAAAATAACCTCTACGGCACATACACTTGAGGGATTAATTTGGAAAGCTTGTGTTGACTTACAAAGGCTAGCTTATAAACCTTAAGTATATATTTGGGATGTCTGGCTAGGCTTATAAAGGCCCCAGTGGCCATTAGCCTAGTATATAACTATGAATGTATGAATGCCAAACCACATCTTATACAGGGTAACATATATAGATATGAGGCCATGCCCATCTCTGACCACTCTGTCATTCCATTAATAATATTCATTTTAGTAACCGAGATTCAGACAAACATTGGAGAGCTTCATTTCCCCGTTTTAAACCTCAGGCCAAAACAAACCACCAGACAAGACTTCATCCAAAACTTATAATCCATTATGATGGGGGAGGGGTGCTGAAGGATCACCATTCCCTTCATACAGGGTAGAGAGTGGACACATATGTTACTCTACATAAGCACAGATAACTCAGCTGATGAATTAGTGCAGGAGGTTAAGACAGCAGCAGCACAGGTGGGCACTATTTGTATGAACAGACAAGTCAGTGAGCTTTTCAGGGGGTTTACCCATTTTCTGTGTAGGAGTAGGGTCAGAAAGCATGAGTTGCAGAGATAAATATCTAACTTAGGAAATGGTGTTATAATAAGAGGTTTGGGAGTGTACTAAATTGGGAGACACCTTGGAGGAAAACAGCCTACATGCAACATAATAAATTGCACCACTTTTTGCAAGGAAAAAGAATTCTCAAAACTGGTGGCATGAAGTTGAATATTTACATCATGTTTACATCTGTTAAACTACAGCAAGTGATATGAGTGGCCAAAAGGGGAAAGGCTATCCTTCCCTATGCAGGCAATATTAGAGAATGTTTCTGTAGTTCAAGAGGGCCAGGGTAAGTAGAGAAATTGGAAGCTGAATGTAAAATAAGTGGTGCCAGCACTTTCAATACAGGCAACAAGATGGTGCAGTTGCATACTCTTCTTACTGAAAACAGAATACATGGGATAACACTTTCAAAAACATATGTTAATTAGACCAGAGTCTGGAAAGTACAATTGTGTAAATAATCTTACCATAATAGTAAATGTTCAAATGATCACTGCTGCAGAAGCCTTAGCTATATGGAATTATATCCTACGTAGGATATAATAGCAGGACAGCTTCCATGCACCCGAACTGTCAGTCAGCTCTTGGTAGACTAAAAAGACAGGTTTGGGAAGAGTTTGAGTCCTGAAAGGACAATGCTAGGAAAAAAAATGAATGTCCACATCCTGGCATAGACAACACACCAGAAAACAAGGGGTATGGAGGGAGGGAGGGAGCAGATACTACAGCTGTGATCATTCAAATATTTACTATTATATTATGTTTACTTACACAACTGTACTATGTTCTTTACACTGATCATTGCTCCAGTAGTCTTAATTGTATGGATAGGAGCCCTTGGGGAATGGACTTTGCGAAGTCTAACCTTAACCTTGAAGAAGAAATCAAGCTTGTAATGCTTTTACAAGTATTCTAGAGGACTAAATTGCTGCTTCTAGAATACTTAAAAATCACAGATTAAGCCAAGGCACTGGTAGAGTACTTTTTTTTGTGGTGAGTTTAACAAAAGGTAGCAACCTGAGACAACCATTTGAAAATAGTCTTTCTGACACAGGTTGTTCTTTCCTCTTACTTCACAAAAAAATACACAACTGATCCAAAGATCTGAAAGATTTAATTCTGTCAAGATAGCACTTGAGTTGTCTGTGGACATCCAAGTATCCTTTCTCCCTCATTTGTAGGTTCAGGAAAGGAAATGTAGAGATGAATATTTTGTCTTAATGTAAACTCAGATACCACATTAGGCATAAAATAATTAGTTCTTCAAAGAAACCTTGTCTCTGTGGAAAATTAAATAGGACTGATTCACCATAAGAGCTTGCAACTCAGATACCCTTCTTGCAGAAGTCAGAGAGCAATCAGTAAAACTGTTTTCCATGTTAAGAACCTCAAGTTAGCTAGGTTAACTGGTTCAAATGGAGCAAGTGTTAGCATCTCTAATACAACATTAAGATCTCACTGACTGGCCACTGTTTTTCTTGGAGGTCTCTTTTGCAAGCCCCTTTCAAAAACATTTTGACACTAGAATGCCTTGAAAGAGGAGGATCCATAGGCAGACATGCAGAAATATCCAATAAATGAACCCTGATATATGAGTAAGAAAGACTATGAAATAGTATCTTACACAAATATTGTAAAACCAGAGAACAGCTAGCTTTGAATGGGTGCTGGTTATGCTGTTGGCATTTCCGTTTGCTGATATATGATTTGCAAGTAGCAGGCTTTCTTGCCTCCATTAGTACCTGCTGCACGTTCTCAGCAAACAGGTGCCTAAAGGGACTTAAGACCCTATCATTCAGGCAATCAAATGAAATTGACTGTGATCAAGGTGTATTATATACCCTAGCTCTTGTGTGAGTAGGCCCATTCTGTGAGGAAGCTTGTGATAATTGCTTCTGGCCATTTCCAAAAGAATGCAGAACCTCTGTTACCTGTGCTAGAAGGTAGTCACCACAATGATCTTGGGGATTCCTTTCAAGTCTTCAGAAGTACCCTGGATATCAATGGAAAGGGTGGAAAAGGCTACATGAACATTTTTGTCCATGGAAAAGAGAAGACATCTGCCTTCCATGCCTTTCTGCATGAGATTCTGGAGCAGAATCTTGCCGGCTGATTGTTCAGGGAGGAGGCAAATAGGTCCACATGAGGAACTCCAAACATATGAATGAAACCTTGGATCTCCTGATCTAGTTTCCATTCATGAGGGTCTTTTCTTGACCTGTTCAGCTTGACTGCCACAAAAATCTGTTCTGATGGAATGTAGGATGCCAGTAGAGTGAGACTGTGCCGTGAAGCTATATCCAAAGTAAACAAGGCTAGTCTGATTTTTTTTACTTTTAAAATGTAGCAAATCTCTACAGTTTAGACCACACATGGAGCACTACAGCAGTCAGGTTTAATTGCAAATGTACTACCCGCTTTTAAAAGCTGGTATGCACTAAAGTGTAATTAGGATCAACTGATCACACCCATTTTGTGCCGGGGGCAGTTGCCCTTTTCACCCTGTCCTAGCTATGCTACTGATTGTCTATAACAACATGAAGAGGTCTGGGAGATGAAAGATGATTCAGAGAATTGAGTGCCTTGATCAGGGCAATCATCTCTTTTATATTTAAGTGCTTGCATCAGTCCTTGGTGTCCCAACACACCTTGCTCTTTTATCACTCCTAAAACTGCTCGCCAAGCAAAGTCCTAGGTGTCTCTGATAACTGCTTTGTAAAAGGTAGTGTAAAGGGGAGACCCCGATTTAAGGATATTTGCTGTTTCCACCAAGTTATTTTTTTTCTAACAAACTCCAGCACTGGGAATTGAAAGGACAATAGATATTGGTGCTGGGATACCACTGTATCTTCCCCATATGGAGTCTTGCTTGGTGCATCATGAGAACAATAGATGCCATGAGAGTAAAAATCCTGAGGTATTCCCATGTCCGAAGTCTGAGTGGAAAACACTTGAAATACATGTAGATATAGATCTGTTTTTTTTCTGTGGAAGAAGAGCTCTTTGAACAGAGGTGTCCAGCTGACACCCCAGGAACACAGTCCTGTGTGAAGGAGTCAAAAATGACTTTTGAATTTTCCCTTGGAACCCAGGCTTATATAAGAGATCTTTCACCTGGCACTTTGGAAAATACTCTGCAAAAATAAGCAAATCATCTAAATATGGAAAAATGTGAATACCCTGCAGCCTACAATGAGCTATAACTGGAGCTAGATACTTTGTGAACAATCTTGGTGCAGTGGATAGTCCAAAGGATAAGGCAGATAAATGATAATGTAACTCAGACACACAAAACATTAAGAAATGACTGAAGTCTGGATGAATAGGGATGTGATGATAAGCATCTTTTAAATATAATGTTACGAGAAAACTTGAATGAGAAAGAAATGGTTGTGAAATTACATCATTTTGAACATGGGCACTATCACAAACAGGTTTAGGAAATAAATATCCAGAACTGGTCTCCAAACATTTTCTTTCTTTCTTTGACTCTAAAACATCCTTGAATTAAAAACTTTCTCATCCTGGCAAGGAGGAACGGGTTTTATCACTCCCTGAGACAGCATGTGATGAAGAACAGGTGAATATAAAATAGTCTGGTCTGGGGGAGGAGGAATTACACCCTGAGAAGGAGTTGCAAAACCCATTTGTTTTAAACTATCTTGCCACAGAGAAAGATGGTGATTCAGAACTTCTGGAAGGGTGTGTGTGTGTGGGGGAGTCCCTTGAAATGTCATTCTGACTTGTTGGACTGTCATTTGTTTGGGGGGGGGGTCCTGAAATCTTTTTGGAACTGCTTTGCCGTTCTTCTTAAACTTCTGTGTACCTGCATTTTGTTGAGGCTGATTATTTTGTTTTTTGTCAAAACTGGATGACGGGTTAAAGAATCTCTTAGAAAATTTGGAAAAGGAGGCTAAAAAGTCTTAGAGATTCTCTGTATCAACCTATCCCTTTCATCACATTTTGATCACCTCTGCAGCAGAGGAAACAAAAATGACAACTCTATCTAAATAAGAATTTAAAATCTCATTTTACATCATCTGAGAAATTCTGAGAATGCAGCCAGGCAAACCTCCTCAAAACAGTACCAGATGGCCATAGCCCTTGAAGAAGTATCAGCAGTGTCATACATACACTATAAGCAGTCAATAGTGATTTGTACAGTTGAAGAAACTAAATTATTTAAATCAGATTTTTCCTCACAAGAAGAAACTGCAGTAAAAACATTCCTCATACTTTTACAATTAAACTTTAACATATGAGCCCCCTTGCCTACTGACAAACAAACAATGGCAATAGCACAGTCACCCACCTGCAGCTGAGGCAAATTGCTAGACTGCTGTGGTGGCAAAGGCTGTTTTGTTTAACAATTTCTTTTTATAGCTGGAAGAAAGACCAACTGTGGGACCGATACTTTGTACCATGGTCAAGCTGAAAATGATGTCTCTTTCCCAGAGAAAAGCCAGTAAAAATTAAGTCATTAAAGATTACTTTTTTTCACACAAAAACACAGTAAAAATAACTTTTAAACACTCTGCCAGCCCCCAAAACTAAAATAAACACAATTTCTCCACAGATAAAGTGTTTTTCAACTACTTTAAACGACTTTCATACTGAGAGGAAAAAAGTGCACTCTCATTTATAAATACAATACAGTCTTATGACAGTCCATTAAAATACAAACTCCTTGCTTAAAAATAACTTTCCTGAACAGGAAAGTATTAATAAACAAATATTTTTTTTTAAATGGAAAGTTTTTTTTTCCCTAAAGGGAACTTATCTGTCCAGCAAAGGAAAAGCAAAAGCCTACCATCGATCCTTAAAAAACTTAGAGGAACATACTCTTCAGCAGCAGGAAAGCTCTGAAAGGCTTGGCACCTACACCTGTCTTTTTAGCCAGCTCAGCGCAAGCTGAACGATGGCTTGGGCTTGTGTAAGGTGCCCTGATGCTTTGGAAGCTGTCTGGCTGTTATATCTTATACAGAATATAACCCCATAGAGCTAAGGCTACTACAGCAGTGACCATTATGATGAAAATCATGAGTATCCATTTTGCAGACTTTTAAAAAAAGTCAGAATGGGACAGAAGTGGGAGAGGGGATTTTATATCTAAGGGAAGTACTATAAGACTACAGGGTGACGAACATGACTAGGGGTGGTATAATGGGCAGATATGATTGCATATTGATAATGATAGTCAGGGATCAACAATGGTAGCTGTGCTTAAATACAGGCCTCCTGGGAACAAGGGAGTGATGACCAGTAAGAAAACTCAGTAAATGGGAAGCAGGATGGATGATAAAGAGGGAGGCTAAATGAAAGCTAATGAGGACTGGAACCTTGCAAGAAGGTCAGACATCCAAGAAACTGTGTGACATCAGTAGGTTGAGATATTTTGAATCTCATCCTAAGCAATAATGAAGAGGTTTAGGATGATCAGATTAGATAAGCGGGAGCCTCTGAGGGGCAACATTTGGTTTAGAATGGAAATTACATTATGATGGATGGTGTGAACAATAAGTGGCACAGTCGTGCAGTGGATAGCATTGTCACCTCAAAACAAGAGGTTCTCAGTTTTGATTCTTGGCTGGGGTGCCTTCTGGGTAGAGTCTGCATGTCCTCCCTGACTGCATGGGTTTCCTCTGGGTGCTCCAGTTTCCTCCCACATTCCAAAGACATGCAGTAGGTAGATTGGACACTCTATATTGGCCATAGTTTGTGTGTGTGTGTGTGTGTGTGTGTGTGTGTGTGTGTGTGTGTGTGTGTGTGTGTGTGTGTGTGTGTGTGTGTGTTGGGGAAGAACTTCCACGGCAGGGCTAGCCACCCAGCGGCTGTAGATGATTGTCACTGTTGTAGTGACACCCCGATCACATGTGCAAAACTGGGGAAAAGGAGTTGTGGATGGATGGATGGTGTGAACAACAAATGTAACTTTAAGAAGACAAGCTCTGCACAGGTTATAGGGGTTGGCATAGAAAAGGATGAAGATTGTGCCAAATTAAGTGTGAAGAATGTGAAAGAAAGTTAACCACTGAAATTCAATGAGGTAAGAAGTTTTCAATAAAGAAAGTAGTAGTACATGACAGGATGGGAAAGAGAAGAAGACATGCATGATGGTGTTCAGAGGCAAGTAAACATTTTTTTTAAGTGAGTGGAGGCTGATAAGAAGATTAACTCATTAGGAAAGAGAACAAGATCTTGATCATATAGTTCAGTAAATCTGGTATTTTTTTGGGGGTGCTAATTATAAAGGCTTCATCTTCATTGATTCACTAAATCACATGGAGAAACTAAACAGGTTTCCATTTTTGCCACAACAGACATTAGGGACAGTATGCTGGTCAGAAGTGTAAAGGAAAGGAGGGAGAGGGGCACACTATGCTATAAAAGGGGATCACAAAGTGAGAAAGGCAGGACCAAATTTACCTAGAAAGTTAGGTCCTAAGCTATTGGAAATGCCAAAAGAGAATACGAGTGTGCAGGGCTGGGGGAAGAGCTGCTCAAGTAGAACTTTAAAATTATGCCTCTAATTATTTTTTTCAAGACATTTACTAATAGGAAATACATTTATGGAGACTTTCATATATGGAATTGTAATAAAACTGTAATAAATGACAAATAATTCTGGAATTGAGGACCCTTCACACAGTGAGAATCTAAGTTGTAGCTTGTTTAGCTTATACTTCATCCAGTACTGGGAAAGGAAAAATTGTAGTTTTGGGAAGGGATATGGCACCAGGCTAGATGAGATTTGTCTAGGCACAGAGTAAAGTGAAATGTGTCTAAAGGTTCTTATTCAACTCCAAATAACTGTGTTGGAAGGATTACTCTGTAATCATTTTATAAGACTCAAAGAGTGGGAAGGATCCTCAGGAACTGAAGAATTGCTAGTATACTGCCATATAGTATACTGGCATATAGGGTTGGGGTTTGACAGATCTATATACCTCTAAGCCATTTATAAGCCATTAAGAATAAGGACAGCTATGAAAGTAAGCATAAAGCTAATTAGCATAAGGAAAAATAAAAGTTATGTATTTACCATAATGACAGATCCATCTTGTCTCACTTTCATCCAGTTTAACCTTTGTTCTTCAGATTCGATTGGATCCTACCTCGGTGACTTTCTTTAAAGCTGTGGATCTGAGGGTATGACTTCTCCCCTACCCATAATCCTCTCCTCTCCACTAAAGTACCTTAGATTGAGTTTGCTGACTTATGCCTAAAATATTAATTCCTTCCTACAACTGAAAACCTCTAGGTGCCACAGTTGGGGAACAAGTTAATACCACAGTAAGATACAAATAGATATTTTATCAGACAGGGTCTTAGGTGATATTTATCCAGTCACCATAAGCTGCCAGTGACAATACCGAAAGAGGGAAGGAAGGAGGGATGTTGAACCAGACAAAAGTGAGACAACACGGATCTATCATTATGGTAAGTACATAACTTTTATATCCAATTTTGTCTATTTTCATGAGATTCAACCTCTTGGACAGATCCCCAGGCTGTGAAAAGTACCTGGGCAGCATCAAGGAAGGACATTCCTGAGAAGAGTGGAACCAAAAGAAGAAAATGCTCTGAACTGCATATCCAATTTGCAATGGGATACAAAGTTGTGAACCATGGAACATATTGGTACTCCCTTCATGAAACACGTAGAAGTAGCTATTGCTCTTCTGGAATGGGCTTTTGGTTTCATATCTAGGGATAAACCCCTGACATTACAAACAAAAGAAATGCAGTCTGACAGCAATTTGAAAATTGTGACTTTTGATGTGCTTTTTCCCAGTATCGCTTTAGAGAAGGAGACAAATAGTTGTTCTGACTTTCTGATATTCTCGGTTCGCTGTAAATACAATCTGAGCTGTCTGTAAACATCTAGTATAAGTAGGATATATTCTCCTTTGTTTGAGAACCTGGGAAAAAGACTAGCAAATTAATTAACTGATTCAAATTTACTTCATATGTCATCTTTGGTAGGAAGGAAGAATTAGTTTTCAAGGCCACCCTGTCTTTATGAAAAACGAGATATGGTAATTTGCAAGATAGTGCTTGCAATTCAGAGATCCAGCTTATAGATGTAATTGCAAAAAGAAAAATGTTTTTTCCATGAAAGATATTTGAAATCTACTGAAGCTGCTGGTTCAAAGGGTTTTTGGGTAAAAGCTCGAAGCATGATAGTGATGTTCCATGAGGGAACTGGATCCCTAACTGGGGGGTCTGAGTAAGAAAGCACCCCTGAGAAATGCTTTAGAGATTTTAAGAGAGGCTATAGCGCTGTCATTATGCCTTATGTGAAAATCTGATATGGTGGCCATCTGCACATTGACAGTGGAGAAAATTAACCCTTTCTGAAAAAGTTCTGATAGGAAATCCAAAACTGATAGAAGAGTAGCAAAAAATGGATCCAATCCTTTTGAGGAAGCCCAAATATAATTTTTTTTTCTTTTGTTTTGGTATATCATTTGGTAGACTGTTTTTGAGAAGCAGAAATAATGTGGACCACTGAAGACGATAGCCTGCCATCTCTGGTTATTATTAGAATTGGAGAAACCATGAGGTTAACTTTAGGGCTTTTACATCTGGCAGAGGCAATCCTGATGGGTGATTCAGGAGGTTTAGATTGTAATCTAATACCCAGGAGGGTGTATCAAATAAGGCCAAAGGAAGGGGGAACCAAACCTGCTGGAGCCAAAATGGAGTGATGAGGATCACTCTGGTCATTGTACCATTTGGTTTTCTAAATGAATTTTGTCAAACGTGGTATCAGAAGGAAGGAGTAGAGGAGACCTGGGGGCCATTTGTGACCAAAAGCAGCCTTCGGCGACTGTCCCACTGGAGGGATTAAGGCAAAGTAACTGCTGCACTTGTTGCTCAGGTATGAGGCAAAGAGGTCACAGCAAGTTTGGCCCCAGTAGCTGAAGATTTCTGTCGTCAGTGTCTAGTACTCGTGAGGTAGTAGAATTGACCTGCTCAACTTATCTGCTTGCACATTTGAAGTTCCAGGGATTTGCTTGCTTTCAGAAAATGAAGGGAAGACATCACCCCTAGCCACACTCTCATGGCCTCCTGGCAAAGTGGGTATGATCGTGTTCCTCCTTGTGTGTTGTTGTACCAGACCACTGCAATGTTGTCTGTCTGGATGGAGATCACATTAGGGAGGAAGTCCTGAAAAGCCTGCAACCCTAGGAGGAACTACCAAATAGGGTGTGACAACAGGAGGTACTGCCAGTCATGCCAGGAGAAGTAGGGCAGTGGATGTGTAACTTGTGCCAGCACAGCTAGCTGGAATTTTTTAAATAATTATATGTCATTTGTATATCAAACTGATTTGTACTGATGCTTGTGCTGAAAATGTATTTGTGAGATTTGCCTGTGTTAAAATGTTTCAGCCGTTCACACTGCTGGAATGTACATGTATTATTTATTTATTTATTTTATTTTACACTTGTTGACTGGGATAGTCTGACTGGATATATGTCCATTTTCAGCGGAGGCTCGGGGAGAAAAGCTCCAAGATAATAATACACATTGAACATTTAGTAAATGCTAGTTTCAAACAGATTATAGTCATAAGCAATACCAGCATTTAGCACATATAGTACTAACTTATTATAAAACACTTTACAAAACATAACATTATTTTCAAAGTTATATCTACATGACATTACATTCAGGTTTAAGACATTTTGAGCAGCAGCTATACAATTGACCCTTCCTGAAATGGAGTGGTAGAAAACAGTTAGAAGTTGTTGAACGTAAGGCACCTAAGAAATAGAGAGGTCACTAGTTGGGGTTAGTGCAAGGACAAAACCAATGAGTTTTGAAGTATTTCTTGAGTTTGTTTTTTAATTGAGTTAGTGAGGGTTCTATGGTCAAGTCAGCTGGGAGTCTGTTTCATGTTTTTCCAACAGAGTTGGCAAACAGAGAGTCCCCAGCTGAGTAGTTGGATCTGTATGTTTGAACTAGGAGTCTAGTGGATGAACGCAGTGGCTGGGTGCTGGTGAAGGGGCTGATAATATTTTTAGTGCAGGTGTATTTTCTGGTCGGTAAAGGACTTTATATGCCACTATTAGCTGGTTGAACTGCAGTAGGCTTGGCAGTTCAAGCCATCCTAGGAAATTTAGGTTGTGAGAGTGGTGTGTCTGATAGGCTGTGCCAGGAGCAAATCTGGCAATGTGGTTATAGCAGGATGATAGTTTATTAAGATCTGTTTTGGTTAAGTTGGAGAATAGAGGTGAGGCGCACAGAAGAGTTGATAGGAGATGGGAACGAGCAATTGCAGTTCTAGCAAGTGGGGCAAGGAAAGGTTTGATTCTGTAAAGAGAGCCAAGTTTTTTATTAATGGTTTTGATAGTTTGATTGATATGCGCATCAAACTTCATGTTGTTTTCAGCTATGACACCAAGTAGTTTAGCTTGGGCTTCTGGGGAGATGATAGTGCCATTGCTAGCGGTTATGTTGAATTATTGTAACTGAATTAAATGTATATGTTTTAATAAAGGATAATGGGATAGCAGAGGTTAACCAGCTAGCTTAGTTTAAAAAATAAGGGAAATGTAAATATGCTGTTAATCCATTAAAATGGCACCCCAGAGTGCTGAATAGGACTGGAGATGGTGGGTCTGGAAGAAGCTTTTGTTCATTAGTTCAGTAAAAAGAGGGGAAGTCCCAGGCACTGCCATAAACATTTAGATGTGTATTGTAGCCATCTATTCTAAATTCCTGTCTCAGATTGAATGGGGGATACTGTGACAAACTACAGTCAGGTGACCAGATGAGGTCATTCTGCAAGACATCTTGAATATTATATTTTACAGGGAGTAATCTCTGAGTGTTGAGCATTCTGTTTGGGAGCCTGATTAGAAAGACTGCTCAAATATTTCATCTTGCCTTGCCTAAGTAAGTTATTAGGGAGCAGTAATTTCTTTAGATCAGTCAGGAATATATAGAAATATTAGTTTACTACTGTTTTTCTATTATAAGTCTGCCCATTGATGTTATTTTCAATATTTCCTGTGATTTGAACTCTGTGGTTTACTGTAAATATATATTCAGTATTTTCATGTTTGTTTATTATTTATTATTGAATATATTTATAATTTTATTGTGGCTGGTCTTTGTAGAAAGTATTTAACCTTTGGGAGTGCTTATATTTATTTGGTGACACTGTGTAGACCACTCCTGAAGGCCTAGCTGTATTGGTCAACAACTACTATTTGTATTAGTATTAATATTACACAGTATAATTGGACATTCTTTATTAACAGCCTTTGAGTAGCTGATTGTGGAATATCTAGTGGTAGCGATAACTACCTTATACTCTGGGCAGTAGGAGACACAGTAGGTAAATGTATGCCAGCCTTTCCCAGGTCTGTGTGTGTGTGTGTGTGTGTGTGTGTGTGTGTGTGTGTGTGTGTGTGTGTGTGTGTGTGTGTGTGTGTGTGTGTGTGTGTGTGTGTGTGTGTGTGTGTCTAAAGTCAAATATCACAGTGTGTGTGTCAGCCACTTGGGGCAAGGACATGAAGCATTGGTTTCATCGAGAGGGTGCTAGAGGACTTGGCTTGGACACTCAGCTAAGGACCTAACCCTACAGCTATACCAGTGGGGAATCTTACTGGGGGCCTGGAGGGAAACAGATATAGAGAAATCCAGACTCTGGGATGAGTGTGTTCCCTGTGTGCTCTTAAGTGAAATTGTACTTGGTGCAGAGAACTGTATCTGAAAATACTGAGTGTATCCACTTGTATTCCAAGTGAACATCCCTATCCAGTGTCAGTAGTGAGGATTCAGGCTCCTTGATTACTGGTCCAGTGAGGGGACGTCACATAGGGCATTAATGAAAGACATCTTAAAGCTTTCTGCAAAATCACATCCAGTCCAGGCATGCCGACTCATAGTAATGCTGGTGTCTGCTTCTCTGGTTGTGCCATTGGCTGCTTTGAAGTACAGGTGCATGGCCATGTAAGAAGTGGATTGCAGGGTAGATAACTAGAAGTCCACTGTTTTCTGAACTTCCACTGGCAAGTTACCTGCAAGGGATTCAGTAAGCTCTTTGACCTGGTCCAAAAATGAGTCATGTGTGCAAGGTAGTTCAGCGTTGTAAGTCTGAAGGTCATTGAAGAATATGACTGTTTCCTCAATCTGTCCAGTGCCCTTGACACCCTGTTAGGGGGACGAACAGAAGAACTGTCCATGGACAGTTCCTTTTTTGTTGTTGCCAGTGCTTCCTGTCCTATGGCACTACTAAAATTCTGTCTGGATTCTTAGGGATAGGGTTCACTACATCAGGGTCCTTCCATGCCTTCTTTACCTCAATATCTATATGGGCATCAGTGGGTGGTACTACCTAGGACATAGATGAGCAAATACCAAAGGACTCAAATAACTCATACTTGTCTGGGGAATGAGTTTTAGTAGACCAACCCCTTGATGCTTCATCAGTTCTGGAATGTCACCAAAGGTGACATCTTCTAAAGGGGATCTAGGGGAACCTTCACCTTCATCCAAATCTGCATTTTCAGTGACAAACTCTGAGAAAAAGTTTAACTGCTTCTATTTGCACATCTGTTTTCTAGGACCTTGTCTTGGGGGAAATCTCAGGAAACAGGTCTGAATCAGACTGGGAACTTGAGTAGTGAGTGTCCTCTAATCCTAAAGGTACTGACTGCCACTGCTGATACGAATGAGAGGAGTAGGTCAGAGGATTAATTGACTTGAACTCAAAGGCAGCACCTGAATCCTTGTTCTGGCCAAGAAACATTCAAAAGCCTTGAAGGCTGATGCTGCAATCATATCTGAGGGAACATCCCTCCTATCCAAGCAGGAGCTATTCCAGGCCCTACTGGGGCTGGCTCCAAGGATGATGCTGGACCTGAGCTATTGAGAGTGAAGGCCAGAGAGGTACTGATGGATTCGAAAACTTCAGAGTTCACTCCACTACCAAAACTCCAGCTCAGATGTTTTGGCTTTGAGACTCGTCTCAATCCAAAAAAAATTGGAGTCAAGGCAGTAAAAAAATATTATCAAAGTTGAAGTTCCTTGAAATGTTAGCTGTAAATGAGGTGCACCGGGGGGGTTGGACCCATGAAAGTGGAGACGAAGGGTGAACCGGTACCAGAGAAAAAAAGGGGGGGTGTAGTTGGACCTGTAGACAGAATACACCATGGAGAGGGTGCATAGAGAACCTTGAGCTGGATCTATGTCCTCAGGAATTTCCTCATCATCTGATCAATGCCCATCTCGATAAAGCTTTTGTGGACCAGAGCCAACCTCGACAATGATGCCACCAATGGAGGTCTGGAGTACCAACTCTCTTGTAATATGCCCCCCCCCCAATTGTAGAAGGAAGTAGAAGTCCGCAAAAATCACAAAAGCTGATACCCCAAAAAAGAGACATAAAGACAATAGAGTGGACTATTGAGGATAAGAAAGAAATTATGTATTGTTACTATTATGCAAGAAGCCCATAATTTCCAGACAAAAGATTTACAAAAAAATTAAGAGAGAAATTAGAGGAAAAAAAATACTTCCACATGAAAAACTGTCAGAAGCTTCAAATAAAACTTGTGCTCATTAATACAATATATTTATGAAAAAAATTATACAGACCAAAAAACCTTGATCCATTTGGAAAAAAGAAAGTATCTGAGGAAGTGTGAAAAATATAAAGAACAAAATCTAGAGAATTTTGAAAGGTAGAAAAAGAAATACATAGAGGGGAAAGAAAGATCTGATATGGTACAATATTTATATAAAGAAGAAAGCCAAATTAATCAACACAAAACAGGCAGCACAAAATATATTTGAAGAGAAATACAGGTAAAAGCATGCAGATATGAAAATGTTCACAATAAAAAAAAATAAGATCACAAAGAGGGAATGTAGAACAGAAGATAAGTAAAGTAGAAATTAAAAAAAATAGAAGCTGACGTTACGGGATACTTGTGAAGTGAAGGATTTAGTGTAGAAAGTCTAACACAGGTTACATCACAGCATGATAGAATGAGTCCCTAAAGTAAGGAAAACAGGAGGATCAGGAGACATCTAATGAATATGGACATGGGAAAGAAAAAGGGATTTAATATGGTGTAATATTTATGCAAAGAAGAAAGCAAAACTAATCAATAAAAAAGAGCAGCACCAAAGATATTTGAAGAGAAATACAGGCAAAGGCATCTGGACATGGAACATTTTACAATACAAAAAATAAGAATGCAAAGAGGAAAAGAAGAAAGAAGATTAGTAATGGAGAAGTTAAAGAAATAGAAACTGAGGTTATGGTATACCTGCGAAGTGAAGAATCTAGTGTAGAAAATCTAACTCAGAAAACACCACAGCAGGATAGAGCAATTGATCCCCAAACTAAAGAGAAAACAGTGGAGCAAGAAACAACTGATCAGTTGTCATACAAATATACTTTGGAGCCTTCCATAGAAAACCAGTACAAACATTTAGCTGAAGATGCACAGCAAGGAGAGGAACAGGAAACTGTGGCAACTTTGACACAGTCAGTGTTGTGGAGTGATAGGCCAGTGAGTTCCCATATGAAAGAGCAATGGATGACACAGTATGAAACTGAAGGGAATGTGGCACAAGAAGATGCCCTGGAACTTTCTATAGAAAACCCACAGGAAAGTTTGATAAAACAAATGAACACAGAAATTAGGACTATCCATAAAGATTCATGCAATATAACAGAAGTAAACAGGCTATATTACTATGCAGCTAAATTAATAACAGATAAACCCCAGGATTCAGCAAGCTCTGAATGGCGTGCAGGAATAGTGCAAGAGCTGCTGGAGGCAATATGATCGCCGATAGATCCAGGAACAAGTTCCCGGGACGAGCACTCCTGCACTATTCCTGCATGGACACAGCTCCTGTATGCTAATTACCCCATTTGCAGGGGAAAGTCATGCAAATGAGGTGAATTAGCAATCCAGGAAGCTGGCAGCCATCCGTGCAGGATTAGTGTAACCTGCAGAAATGTACACCTCCAAATAAAGGGTGTATATAATGTGGAAGGCATGCCAATGGCCCAATGGCATGGAAAACAGTTTTAAAATAACAAAAAAAATAACTTTTTTTTTTTGGGCCAGTTGTGGCCGTTTAAGCACAGGGCAGCAGAGCGCAAACGGAATAGTCCCGAAAATAAAACAAAAACCTTGAAAAAACATTTTTATGCAAAATCACAATTTTGCAATTATAGTCAATGGCAGGCAGAAGACAACAAGGCCAGTGAATAGTGGTTGCTAAGGGAGAAGGCTCAGTCTCAGACTTGTAACTAGGCATTAGCAGGCAATCCTAATCAAATGAGGGGGATGATACTGAATCACAGATTTCCCCTCATGGCTAGCCTATACCCATTCGTGTAGGTGCAGGAAAACCATGGTGCAAGCCTAAGAGTTAGCTGACATCATAGAGGGGTGTGTCAGGCATACTGTAAGCTTACTGGAGCTCTGTAGCTCGGGTTTGCCCTTAGCTTAGCAGAGCTAAGGAAGGGGGTGTATCTGAAGCTGCCTAGCACTCTTTACATTGCCTAAACAGGTATGTGTGGCACGCACCGGGATTTAGACAAAAAAAAAAATTAAACCAGGAAATAGCAGCTCCGTTCACATCTGAGCACTGGGTTTGCACAGCGTGCCTCGGGGCTTAAACAGGAAGGCAATGGGAGGGGAAAGCAACAGTAGGAAGGTAATCAAGGAGAACTAGCATAGCTGGCAGGTGAAATGCATCAGAATCAGCCAATTTCACAGGCAGCAGCCCAGCACACTACTGCAAACTATGAAAATACCTTTCCCTCTGGTTTTTCCCACAAACTCTACACCACTGGTGTACACAAACGGGGAAATTTTACCTAACAAAGCAACAAAATAATAGGGTCTGCATTCACGCTCATAAATCAACATGTGGAAGAGGCTGAGGGTGGTGAGGACGAGAATGCTGATGACCAACCCACAGTGAGGAGAAGGAGAAGAGTGTACAGACCCAGGGTAACCTACAAGGGGCTACATGAGCTGGAGATAGTGGAGCACTATAGGGTGGACATTGACCTCCTACAGCAAATTGTTGAGCTGTGCCGGCCATACCTCACACACAGAACCAACAGAGGGGAACCCATCCCAGTGGATACCAAGGTATATGTAGGCCTAAGAATACTAGCCACAGGTAGCTTCCTATGGCCAACTGGGGATATCATGGGGATCTCACAGGCATCAGCGTCCAGGGTACTCTACCAGTTCCTGGATGCCATGTCAGCACATGCCAGTGAGCACATATATTTCCTCAACACCCATGAGGCGTTGACCAGCAATATGTGTCTCTTCCACCAAATAGCAGAATACCCGTGAGGTACGGTCTACATAAACCACAAGAGCTTCCCCTCCATCAACTGCCAGGTTATCTGCAATGCTCAGGGCATTATAATGAATGTGTGTGTTGGCAACCCTGGAAGCTATCACAACTCCCACATCTGGCATATGACGCAGCTTTACCAGAGATTTGCCAATGGGGACATCTCATATGGTCACCTAGTGGAGATGCTGGTTACGCACTGGTGCCATGGCTGATGGCACCCATCAGAAATGCACACACACCCGAACAAAAACTCCATAATCAGGCACACGCACAGACCAGAATCATAATATAGCATGTGTCTGGGATGCTCAAGTCACGGTTCCGGTGCCTGGACATATCCGGAGGAGCCTTGTAGTACTCACCAGCTACATGTACCCAAAGTGTCATTGTATGTGCCATGCTACACAATATGATCCTGTGGAAACAGCTGTAGCAGGAACAGCATGGGGTAGGGCCACACAGCCCCCCACCATTGCCAAGGCCTGCACAGGCACAGAGTGACTCGGAGGATGAACAACCTAAGCCTGTCCCAGTAGGCAGAAGGAGGTGTGTCCAGTATGCCCAGGCCTTGGCAAAGAGGCAACACATAGCACATACACTGACACAGTAGGAACCCAGGAAATGACACCTCACTCCAACTCGCACATACAGTAAAAGGGATGTCAAACATGACACAACCTGTGCTTAACCATGTATAGGGAGTGTACTATGTGCATCCGACATAGTCAGCCCTCCAGCACCATCCTTAAAACTGGCACAGCCACAAGATAAGTCACACTCACTATCAATTGCTGAATGTAGCAGTATGTTCTGCTACCTGTATCTATGGTATGGATGTGAGCATGTTAGGGAATCGTGTGACTGAATGGGAGGCAACAGATTGTAGACACCTATATTGGCAGCATGTAATCCTTAACAAATACTGGTGTAAGCATAGTAGGTAGTACTAGACAAGGTGACAAAACCTACTGCAGGACATGTGGTGGGCCAAATGTGTGTCTATATGACACACACATGCATGTCAGTGAGGCTCACACACCCAACAACAGTCTCAGCCAGCAGGACAGGTGAAGAGAAACACAAAGAAAGGCTGTGCTAAGGCCTCTGATTGATGGCTATGGAGAACAGCCCCCTCCAGACCTACACAGACAGACTACCACAGGTCAGGCAGTGGGATGTTAGTTCTGAAGGGTAAGAAGTCTGAAATTGAAATGTAGGTCAATAAAACCTAAGAACTGTAGTACACTGCTATGCCTCTAGTCTGCATGATAGGTCAGAATACAGAATGAAATGGAGTACCTGAAATACCAGTACAGTCATAGCAAATGTTTACAGATGTCTGGTGTGCTCCCCCAACACAATCCTATGTAGAAATGTAGTAACATGTATGTGTAGGTATAATAACAAGTGGAGCACAGATTACCTGAGCCGGCCAAAATATCAGGATTGTAGCACGTGTACAATATGCAGGGCTCGGTGTGTTAGGTTGTTCTGTATTATATATTGTCTGAAAGTGGTCAGCATGTAGGCATGGGGGGGTCCCGGTGGCCAATGGCCAGCACTGTTGATGACAGGGCCACGTTCTTACAACTGCAGTGCCAAACGCAATGCATTCCAGCAAGACACAATCCAGCAGTAATCCATACTAATTTTTCGGATGTAATATCTGTCACCATCTAAAAGATGGACATGTCATGAATGTGGACCCAGACATACAAACAGTACACAGGTGGAAGTAACCTAGACAGAGAGTGTATAAAATGTTACTGTCAAATGGACACACCTTTGGAATTGTACATATAGGTTAGCAGCACATTAGTTGGCTGTGTAGTATGGAATACTGATGTCATCTGTCCAAACACTGGCAGACCGCAAAAGGCATAGGTATGAAGTACTGAGAAACTGCTGATGTCCCTGTACAAGCCAGCATAAGTGGAATGCCTCACGTATATCTGTGATTAAGCTGCAAGTAGCTTCCATAGCACATATGCACCCAGCTCACCCCACCATCAGCCACAGGTACCTCACAGGTCTTATCCCTGCTGTTGGGAATGAGTACAATATGACCTCCACATCTGTATGGGAATAGCCACAGAATGCAGCATGCTGAAGAGGTGTCCCATGCAGGTGTGTCCCTTAGCTGTAAGCAGCACCCTACCAGCATCCACACCGATGGATCAATAAGGACAGAAACTACTGACATTAACACCTTGCACACCTACCCTGTCACCCAAGGGGAATATAGTGGTTTGCAGCCTCGGACTGTAGGAGTGACACAATGCACCGGCCTGCTACAGATGGACTGCATCACTACCAAATGCACTACAGTCCTCTGTCAAAGGCCTGTGACTCACCCATACTGCCAATGTATGTTATCTCATGGACTCCCAAATAACATAACACAGTCCACAGAACACAAATGCAAGGTCATGTTGACAAATCCCAGTAGCATGTCCACCATGTCTTACTACATGAACTGTGGACCAACCCCTAAATACTGCTGAGATGAAGTGATAACTATAGGGATACTTATCAGATGTTTGCATAATGTTTGGAAGAGGACAGAATAACGGGGGGGGTAGAAGCATGGTCGGCATGGAGTGTGTGAAGTCTGAAACTCAGATGTGTGCACATACTATCCCTGCCTGCAAACACAGGAATGGGTGGCTACAAACCTGCTCATAAACCACAATGTGAAGGGGTAATGACCAGAAATATGAGCCCTGCCTCTAGGTAACCTGTGTGAATCTGTACAGCTGTTTGGTATGGCCACAGCAGGATACGGCCATACTGTCACGTTGCTGGATGTACAAGCATGGGATCTCAGCCACCACAATACCAAGATGCTGAACCATTTACACAGACTCATCAGCAAGTGTTTGCAAATCCCCCTCCAGAATGGCATGATTGTGTAAGAATATGTAGGCTGCAGACCACAATACTGGACACAGCTTCATTCATCTTGTGTTCCCCAGGAAACTACTGCAAGCAAATATGTATACCTATCAGTAGTTGATGACCTAAAACATCACAGTGTAAAATAGTACATATGTCTAAATATCTCTGCTAACACCAAACCCATGTAGCAGAAGCAGCACAGACACAATTAGTTACAGTATCCCACTATCCTTTGCCCATTGTGACCCCATATTGTCAACAGATCTACAGATATTCTGCAGAAACAGGTTGCTAACTGTATGTGTACAACATAAAAGCCTGCACTGGAGTACAACCTACGTGGAATGGATTCACACATTTAATACAGAAGGGCATACTGAGCATGCTCCCAACACTTAGAGAAACGAAGCCCATGTCTGACAACAAAATACTGAAAGGTCATAATGGGCATGCTCCTACACTTACAGAAATGAAGCCATGTCTGGCAACAACAGTGGACTATAAATATCTGTCAGTCACAGTTGTTTGTTCACACACTCCACATTGCACACCAGCCATGCTTTGCACACACATTGGATAGGAATACACACATATATCCAAGGACAACACACTATAAAAGGCCAAACTTATATATACATACATGTGTGGAAGAGAGTGACAGACAGTGGCAAAGAGCTTCCCATCATGAGGCCTGTCCCACTCAGCACACATCCAGTTGGACAATACCACATGATGTGCAAATGTCAATCACTGTAGACATTTGCTCCTGGTATCCCTCAGCACTATAGTGTCTGTGGTGCTTGTGATAACTGTGTAACATGACTGTACAAGCCATTATTCATCTACCAGTTGAATACACGTTCCTGTTAAATGTAAACCTGTGTGTGACTGAGTGTTGTGTGTGTGCTTCCAGATAAATGGCTTATGGCCCATTCACACACACTGCACTCCCCGTTGCCCTACTTTGGCAAGCCTGCTGATGTCATTCACCTTGAAATACACCTTTGGGGAAGGAGTAGCCCTATAAACTCTGTGGCATGTGCTATAACTGCATAATGCTGTAGTGTGATGTACTAGTTAGGTAGGAGTTCTAATTCCAGACATGGCAACTATGAAACTGTGTGTGTGTGGGGGGGGGCAATGCTTTTGAGGCCGTTCACAGTCACTACACTTTCCATTACCCAACTTTGGCAAACCTGCGGATGTCATTCACCTTGAAATACACCTTTGGGGAAGGAGTAGCCCTATAAACTCTGTGGCATGTGCTATAACTGCATAATGCTGTAGTGTGATGTACTAGTTAGGTACGAGTTCTAATTCCAGACATGGCAACTGTGAAACTCTGTGTGTGTGTGTGTGTGTGTGTGTGTGTGTGTGTGTGTGTGTGTGTGTGTGTGTGTGTGTGTGTGTGTGTGTGTGTGTGTGTGTGTGTGTGTGCGCGCGTGTGTAAGGATCAATGCTTTTGAGGCCATTCACAGTCACTACACTTTCCATTGTCCTACTTTGGCAAGCCTGCTGACATCATTCACATTGAAATACACCTTTTGGGAAGGAGTAATCATATAACTCCATGGCGCATGCTATAACTGCATAATGCTGTAGTGTGATGTACTAGTCAGGTAGGAGTTCTAATTCCAGACATGGCAACTGTGAAACTCTGTGTGTGTTTGTCTGTGTAATGATCAATGCTTTTGAGGCCATTCACAGTCACTACACTTTCCATTGCTCTACTTTGGCAAGCCTGCTGATGTCATTCACCCTGAAATGCACCTTTGGGGAAAGAGTAGCCCTATAAGCTCCATGGCATGTGATATAACTGTGTAATGCTGTAGTGTGATGTACTAGTTAGGTAGGAGTTCTAATCCCAGACATAGCAACTGTGAAACTCTGTATGTGTGTGTTTATTTGCCTGTATAGGGATCAATGCTTTTGAGGCCATTCACAGTCACTACACTTTCCATTGCCCTACTTTGGCAAGCCTGCTGATGTCATTCACTTGAAATCCACCTTTGGGGAAGGAGTAGCCCTATAAGCTCCATGGCACATGCTATAACTGTGTAATGCTGTAGTGTGATGTACTAGTTAGGTAGGAGTTCTAATCCCAGACATGGCAACTGTGAAACTCTGTGTGTTTGTCTGTGGAGGGATCAATGCTTTTGAGGCCATTCACAGTCAATACACTTTCCATTGTCTACTTTGGCAAGCCTACTGATGTCATTCACCTTGAAATACACCTTTGGGGAAGGAGTAGCCCTATAAGCTCCATGGCACGTGGTATAACTGCGTGATGATGTAGTGTAATGTACTAGTTAGGAAGGAGTTCTAATCCCAGACATGGCAACTGTGAAACTCTGTGTGTGTGTGTGTGTGTGTGTGTGTGTGTGTGTGTGTGTGTGTGTGTGTGTGTGTGTGTGTGTGTGTGTGTGTTTGTTTGTATAGGGCTCAATCCTTTTGAGGCCATGCACAGCCAATACACTTTCCATTGCCATACTTGGGAAAGCCTGCTGATGTCATTCACCTTGAAATACACCTTTGGGGAAAGACTAACCCTAAATGCTCTGTGGCCCATGTGATAAATGCAGTACACTGTAGTAGCAATACATAGCTAGGTAGGGTTTGAATCTCAGCACTGTCGAGTGTGTGTGTGTGTGTGTGTGTGTGTGTGTGTGTGTGTGTGTGTGTGTGTGTGTGTGTGTGTGTGTGGGGGGGTTGTCATCAGTATCCTGTGTGGAAGTAGCTGTGATTGTGTAATGGGTCTATATTAGAACACCGAACATTCAAAATTTCGAGTGTCTAATATCGACCCGTTTTCAGCGAATGCTGAAAATATCAAAGAAACAGAAAAACAATTTTTTTCCTAGGGAAAGAATTTGATTGTTCGTTTCTGTTACTTCAGTATTTTCAGCGTTGTGGTGGAAAGTTACGGGTCGGGTTCAGGTAAGTGTGCAGTTGTGTGGATGTGAGCGTTAGGGCAGGTTAGGTGAGTTAGGGTTAGGGCGCGGGTCAGGTAAGTGTGTGATTGTGTGGAAGTAAGGGTTAGAGCGGGATAGGTGAGTTAGGGTTAAGGCGTGGGTAAAGTGACTGTGCGTTAGTGACGGACCTTAGGCTTAAAGTTTGAGTTAAGGTAAGTGGATAGTTAGTGGTGTATGTATAGTTTAGTGTAGGGTTAGTTGTAAGAGTTTAGGTGTATGTGTGTGGATTGCTGTTTGTTTAGTGTCCTTGTGTTGTGTGTATGCATTTTGGAACAGCGAATCTTTTCCCTAGGAAACAATTTGCTGTTCTGAATGTGCGATGTTTTAAATTTTTGATTCATGTTTGTTTGTGTCTTTCGGCTTTTCCCGGTTAGGGGTCGCCACAGCGGAACTCCGGTCCGCTAATGATTGGTAGTGGATTTTACGCATCGGTTACCAGCCCTGATGCACAACCTTCAACGAAGGCATGCCCCATTCACATATGCCTCCACACAGAAGACGCTCTAGCTGAGAATCAAATGGACAATGTCTTGCTATGAGGCGACAACATTACCGCAGCACCACCACCGCAGCAGTTCGATATTAGAACACTCGGCATTTTGAATGTTCGGTGTTCTAATATAGACCCTTGTGTAATAACAGGACTCATTGGGGCATCGGTTTTGCAAATTTCTTATATGGAGGACCTATTATATGTTACAATGTCCACCTTACAAGGACAACAGATGTCAAACAGCAGAGAGGCTGGTGTAGACAATCCACACCCCTACATGTGACATTATGGATTGGGGAACAATACAGGCAACCCTTGTATTACCCAGAGAACACTCTCCACCCATGTCTCATACACAAACATACTTGGCTAGGCAACAACCACTATGTTGGTAGTTCCCTGCATACTGCTCACAGATAGTAACCATGGTGTAATTGCAGTGGACAACAGAGGACATGGCACCCTGTTCCATCCCTACAATAGGCAAATAATTGCTTACAGTGGTCCTTTGCTATGTGGAGACCTGAAACAACTTGTAGATCCAGAAAATGTGACCCACAAAGGAAATATCATGCCTTATACACATGTTCTGGATGGGCAGATGCCACTAACACCAGTGAATACCTGTATCATGCTGTTAATGCAGTTGCAGGATCAACCTAAGTTCCATAGCCAGTTCTCACTACATGAGGTCAGGAATGCCACATCAGATGATAACGATCTGACCACACAACATGCCCCAGACACCAGAGGTACACTTCCACATGTCACAGAACATGCATGTGGGACATGTGCACATCCCAGACACCATCCATGTTATGGAATATA
This sequence comes from Protopterus annectens, assembly GCF_019279795.1. Taxonomy (NCBI): domain Eukaryota; kingdom Metazoa; phylum Chordata; order Ceratodontiformes; family Protopteridae; genus Protopterus; species Protopterus annectens. Next base: position 1,048,288,948 of record NC_056748.1, read on the forward strand.
GAACACATACATGGCAAGCATTGCACAGCACTGGCCACCCACAATAGTAACCCAGATGAGTGGATGGTGAATACAATACCCACCTGGGTGGGCCAATCCAGGGACTACACCACTGGCCCACACTGCAAACCATTGTCATGTGGCCTGATGCCAGGGTATATCCTTTGCCTAGCCTTGTATACCCTTCTGGCACAGTCAGCCACTACACACCTGTGAAGCAATGAACCCATGCATGTCAGTACTAGCAAATCTGTGTGTGTGTGTGGAGATTAATGATTTGGAAGCCATTCACACTCACTACACCTCCAATTGCCCTACTGAAGAATGCCTTCTGATATCAGTCACCTTGATATACCCTTTCACCATATATCAGCCTGATAACCTCTGTGGTACATGTGATATCTGCGTAATACTGTAGTGTAGCAAACTAGTTAGTTAGGAATTCTAATCCTGACCCTGCCAACTGTGATAATGTGTGTGAATCACTGAGAGAGTGTGGTTGTGTTGTCCTTGACAACTGCTTTTGTGGACAGGCACATGTACTACACCTACCTTATCCCTCCTTTATCACTGTCTCTGATGTCATTCACCTTCAAATATACCTTTGGACAGCTCTCCAACATGCAAGCTCTGAGGCACATGCAATAACTACATAAAAATGTAATAGCAATACATAGTCAGGCAGGGGTTTGAAACCCTGTACTGGTAAGGGTGTGACACAAACATGCTTAGCTCTTACTCTCCTATCCCCTTCCTTTCTTACTTTGTCTCTCTCACTCTCTCTCTCTCTCTCTCTCTCTGGTGGATGTGGAAAAGTACACCTGCTTTGCTTAAGCAGCAGCTTGTGTTTTGTAAGTGATGCTCATGATCAGCTGATGGCCTGTGCACGAATTGCAGTCCCCCACTAGCTGACTGCATGTGGAACAGCTGTGGTAACATTCCCATAGCCAATTGCATGGAAACACACTCCTATAGCTAGGAACATCATGTGGGTGTTGGCCCTTTTCATTCACTGTAAGCAGGACTTCATGTCAGTGTTTGGCAAACAGCATTCACAGAGGGTAGTGGGATATACCTCTTACAACATACACTGTGGAGACAGGCCAACAAACAGGAGGGGGATGTTCCAGACATGAGGACAGAATGTAAGTCTTACTGTTCTACATTTGAAGTAATGTTGGTTTGATAGGGTTTGTGTGTATATGGCTGGTCTACATGATTTAATACCTGTCATGACATTGTTATGTGGTTGAGGAAACTCTCACCTGTAGGGCTATCTGCAGACTGGCCAGTGTTTGGAGTCTTACATGTGTTATGTTACTCACAGATGACCTATCTTTAGAAATCCAGTAGCATAGTCTGAGGATTGCAGTCAGTACATGGTGACAGCCATGAGAGTTACTGACTTCATACCCCTCAGAAAACATATGTCACAACAAACCCTATTACACCAGTAAATGTATGAGTTTATCACAGCAACATATCAATACTGGCCCTGTGTTTGTGCCTCCAGCCACAACTTTGTCAACCTTTGTACATATGTCATGCAGTATGAGGTGCATATGTTTAGTACACCATTATTTATTGACATCATACCTGGTAACAAGCCAGTGAGATATCAGAATGCCAGACATGTTATGTACAGTAGGGCTTATTTTTGAGGACAAAACCTGGACATTCTGTTGTAGTGTGTACAGTAGTGAGGTCTGTGTATTTATGGTAATTGTTGATAGAGTGTGTATTGCAAATATGTACCTTGGCCTGTGTGCAGACTGTGGTAGATGTCATTGTTCTTGGTCCTGTTCTATCTGATGTTGCATGTTGCTTCAGTGTATGGTATCCTATTGGCGTACATGTTTGTAGGGCTAAACCCATACATGTCCCATACCACAGTCAGGCATCGGAATACACTGTGTATTGGCTCAGTATATGTAGGGTTAGTGTGTGAGTGGCACATATGAGGATGGTGTTGATCAGACAGTCCGTATACTGTAATATTAAGCACGATTACCATTTGTGGCTGTGTTCAGATTGGTTGTGGGTATGCACTTTCACACAGGTGTCTGTTACTCCATGCTGTTACATGCCTGTAGAGCCTGTTATATTTGCAGGTACATGTGTAATCCCCCATAAAAAATGTAGGCCAGTGTTGTGGCAGTCTGCCTGTAGTTTGCACAGTGCTTTGTGACATACCTAGCAGCTCAGTGTACTTACCCAGTGTGATGTTATGTCCAGATATTTATCAGATGTACTGCTACCAGGCCACCATAAGTGGTTAACTGGTGTGACTATAGTGTACAGGGTCCTAGGTTCAAGTCCTGCAAGCGCTGTTTATTTTGTTGTTGGGCAGAACAAGCGCTGTTGGATACAGAGTGGTTAAAGCAGTTTTGAGCAACTTTAAGTGGGTTTGTGCGACAGTAAGCACTGTTAACGTATGGTTAAACATACAGGCGCCTACACCATGTAGGCTTTGCTTATCAGCGCTCAAATGTGCCTAGCATTTATATTGCAGCAATGCTGAAACCTGCTAAGCATGGCTCAACCCGGGTCAACAGTGCTCACATTCTGGTCTGATAAAATAGCAGGGTAATGACATCTTTAATAAGTGTATTTAATTCCATGTACATAATGTGCGTCTATGTGCTGTTATTACAGTAGCAAGGGGTGTGACTCTACTGTCTAGGACACCTGAGTACATATGGCTTGTACAACACTCTTTTCCATTTGAATGTGTTACATACATGGGTAGTATCCCGGGTTATACGCAGTCACACTGGCATGTAGTGTATCATTACATTACTACTGTTGACAGTGCTTTCCCAAGTAAAAGCGAATTGCAGATTGTAGTACTGGAATCAAACACCCCTGCATGCAAAGATGGGCTCTCAGTCCTCACTGTCATGTTCTTGGTGTGTGAGCTGTGACTCATTAAATATTTCCTACTGGATATTGATCTGACATGTGGATATTAACAGCAGACTACTGTGTGTATAGCACATGTCAGTGAGGGCTGCTGTCATGTAGTAATGGCATACCTATCAGTGTCAGAAGTCTATCTGTCAACACATTAATCCTAATGCATAGCCAGTTGGCTTAGTGATGTCTGTCTGTCCTCTATACAGATGTGCAGATGTCAGGTATCCATCTTGGCTACTTACAGGCAATCTATGCTTGAATGACACTGACATGTCTGCCCAACTGTGTTATGAATGTCACAGCTAGGAATCCACACCCTGTACGCATCACATGCCATGGATACCTCAACTACACTACCACAGTCAGCAGAACATGCTTGGATAAAGGTCTCCAAGACAGACACTGACCATGTTATGTAATACATGTTGCATACATGTCAACTGGAGCACCTCACTGGCCCTCTGCAAGATGCAACCAGATGATTGGATGTTGCATGTAACTCTCACCCTGAGGATCACCCCTGTGGTATCTGTTGATAGATGGCCTGCTGGTACATGGCAGGTGGCAAGATACCAGTGTATACACATCCCCATACACTTCCCATCTCTCCATGGATAATAACATGGTACACACCTATGAACACCTGCACCGATGGACCCCAGTACTGATAAATGTGGACGTGTGCATTACTGAGAATAACAGTGGCTGTGTGTTTGTAGACCTGTAGTTGAGAATACCCTGAGGCCCTTCACACCCACCACAACCCCCATTGCCATAGTTAGATGTGGCTGCTGCTGTACCGGACATTACATGTACCTTGTTACACTCTTCTCCCTAAGGGCTACCTGGGGCTTGCAGTACCAGCACAATACTGTTGTACAAATGGGTTGGTAGATAAGCTGTGAAAAGTTTTTGAAGGAACACACTAAGTTTAACAACATAATGGTACAGTCCATTTGCCTTTGACTTGATTTGGTGTTGAAAAATAACTTTTTCTTATTTGACAGAAGAATACACCGTTAGACCGGTGGGGTTGCTATAGGGGCTAAAGTAGCACCAGCTTTCACCAATTTAGTGTTAAGTTGGTGGGAACTGTCTTTCCTGACCAAACTGGAGAGATTTGAATATGTCTCCTTTTATAGGTGGTTTATCGATGATTTGTTTTTTGTCTGGAATGGATCTACCGATGAGTTAAGTCTATTTTTGGATGATATGAACAGACACATGATGGGACTGAAGCTCACTTTAATGAAGTTGGCACAAATGTGCACTTCCTGGACTTGAATATAAATATGAATCTTGAAGAAAAAAGATTCATCAGTACACTGTTCAGAAAGGACACCTACACTAATAATTTCCTTCATTTTCAGAGTGGTCATCCTTTATTCATGAAGCTGAACTTGGTCAGAGGACAAATGATACACCTCGGCAGATTAATTTCAGATAATGAAAATTTTATTTGTGAGGCAAACAAACTTATTTTCATGTTTGTCCAGAGAAGGTATCCATATTAAAAACTAAGGGAAATTTTCAAGCAAATATTATTGGTTAGGATGGAAAAGTTCCCACCAATTTTAACTAGTGGGTTTATAACTAACAACAGTGGGAAAGTAAAAGAAATGGACTGTGCCTTTTCTGTTCCTATTAGTATTGATTGCTATAGTATCAAACAGGTAATTTCCAACAACTGGAAAGTTATTTTGGGTAACCGAGACTTAGCTAGGATATTAGAGGACCACCCGTACTTCATTTATAAAAAGGTTGCAAATGTAAAGTCCATTTTAGAAATAGGAGAACACAAAACTGTTAGAGGAGCCACTGGCGCTTACACATGTTGTAACTGCAAATAATGCAAGTTTACTGATTCATCAAAAAATATATTTTTTCCACACATTAATAAAATGGTGGTCAGATACAACTGCAAAAGTATGGGGTAGTATATTTGGCAACCTGCTCGACCTGTCATAATTTCTATGTGGGGAAAATAACTAGAGCCCTTTATAAAAGGATTTATGAACATCATGTGGAGTCTGCATGTCCTCCACGCAATTGAGTGACGTTAAAGACATGCAGGTAGGTGTGAGCGTGAATGGGTGTGCATTCATTGAAGGTTGGGCAATGGGCTGGCAACTCAGCACTGCAAAATCAACTGCCAATCATTAGCGGCCCGGAGTTCCACTGTGGCGACCCCTAACTGGGAAAAGCCAAAAAAGTGTGGCTATTAGAAATAAAGATACCAATATTGCTTTAGCCAAACATACTTTGGAGTGTTTTAATTTCAAGAAATTTTTATTTTTTGTGTTGGATGAAATAGATTTGACTCCATTTGTCACAGAATTTAATAACGCCCTGGAAAACAAGGAGTTTAGATGGCAGGTTTTCCTTAGTGCAGATCACATTCCTGGTCTAAATGAGACCTTAAATGTTAAATGTCTTTTAAATAACAGACTATATTATTAAACAAGATAAAAAGGTACCACCAAAGAGTAAAAGCTCCTGTGGTTCTAAAAATCAAGTAAATCAACAACGGGACCAAAAACAGGACCAGAAACATCCACAGGAACTAAAGCGCGGTCAGTAGCATTCACAGATGTCAGTCACCACCAAATGCTTCAAATAGCACTATCTCCAAAGACGAACTTCACAACGGTTGTAAAAAATATAAATAATTTGTTGGCCAAAGAATAAAAAGTTAGCGATTTCACCGTAAGGCTTCATCAGACTGTTAAAATCACAAAACAGCACAGCTTTTAAATAGAAGACATATGAAATGATTGGTAGAACCAATCTCTGACATCATCTGAAATTAACTAGGCAAAATGTCACGTGTAAATATAAGCATAGGGTCTAAACTACAAAGCTAACTAAACACAAAACTATCTTAATACAAACATTTCTTTTAATACAAAAATTTCTTTTAATACCCCTCAGAACTGACTAACAAGAGTATACTAATGAACATATACAATCTATACAAAAAATCATTGGCCACTCAACCCACCCATTAGGACCATATATATCAAACAGTGATACACGGAACGTATGTATGCAAATATCATATAGCAAAAGGTTAAATACAAAAGCATTGATTGTGAAAATTCAAAAACCCAAACCTAGACTAAAAGAATCTCTGCTGGCATTATTCAAGCTTAAAACAGGGCAGATAGAACGTTCCTTCATCTGGGCTTAGTTAGTCTTCTGTTTCTAAGGATGGGTCTTAAATTAACTTTATCATTCAGACCAGGTTTTTTATCTCCTTTACAATGAATAATCCAGCATATTTCACATTCCTCAGTGAAAATGTCTAGGTCTCCCCCTCATAAACTAGGTAAAATAATCTGTATCACACAGAATTTGAAAGTGTGTGTTGCCCCTAGTAGTCTGTTACGTTTAGCCAGGGCATTGAATTCAGAGCCTAGGCGTATATGGTAAACATGTTCCCTAATACGCTCCCTACACTTTCTATTGGTTTTACCAATATAAAATGCCTCACATGACACACATCTAGCAAGATAAATAACATTGGCACTCTGACAGTTTGTCCTAGTATGGAAAGTGAACTCATGTCCAGTAGTAGGTTGTATAAATGTGCATCCAGTGTCAATGTATTGGCATTGTTTACAATGACAGCAAGATGCAGTATTGCCTACAATTGAAGCCGGAATGGAGTCAAGATTACTCAAGGGAGAGCGACACAAAATCTGTTTCAAATTCTGTCTATTTTTATATAAAAACCTAGGTCCCTGACCTACTATACTACTGATATCCTCATCTAATAGAAGAGTATCCCAGTGCCTCTCAACAATCTTTTTGATATTACCAACATCTGAGGTAAAGAACATAGGTATTTTAAGTTCACTTGCTCTTTCTTGTTGTAAGTCATTGACCATATTACCTTGGTCAGAAAAATAAGGTCTCGCTCTAGATGTCCTTAGTTGGCTAACATTCTTAACTGCTCTGTCTACTTCTGAGTGGCTGTAGTGCCTATCAAGGAATCTAGTTCTAAGTTCAATCAATTCCTGTTCAAATCCTACTTCTGTGGGATTGAGTCTAGAAGCTCTCATAATCTGACCTTTCACCACATTTCCAAAAACATAAAGGGGGTGCATACTGTCTCTATGCAGCAATGAATTCCTATGGCAGGCTTTCCTGTGTACTGATGTATTTAATAGACCATTCTCAAGTCTTTCAATGTTGACATCGAAAAATGATATATTACATCTAGAAAAACTGAGGAAGTCTGTCAAACTGTTGATGGTAGTAACAAAATCATCAAACGAGCCTCATCTCCCTTCCAAATCAAGAAGACGTCATCAACAAAATGTCTGTAGAACCCTACATGACGTTGGAAGTCCTCTAAAGGAAAAAGGAGTTCTTCATCCCAGTTGGCCATCACAATGTTGGCATAGCTATTGGCACATGAAGTACCCATAGCTACGCCATCCTTCTGAATATAGATCTTATCATCAAATAAGAAAATGTTATTATGAAGAACAGTTTCTAGGAATAGTGTCAAAAGGTCAATAAAACTATTCCCCAGGTCTGAATGTGAGGACAAATAACTTTGTGTCTTAACGACTCCTATTTCATTTGGAATCACAGTGAAAAGACTCTTGACATCCAGGGTCACTAAGAAAAAGGGTTCATCATCTCTCAGATTCCTAGTATAGGCATATAAGTCCAATAGGAACTGTTTGTTGTCTTTCAATATCACTAAATTGGCATCTACAATTGATCTTAAAAAATGCTCAAAATACAAAGAAAATGGTTCCGTGACCCAACCCCTCCCGGCTACTATGGGACGTAACGGTGGTCTATTCAGGGACTTATGGACCTTTGGCAGGCCTTGGATCACGGGTATTAACGGGTTATTGACCCTTAAAAACTTAAACAGCTCCACAGTAATATCATCGCTCTTCACTAAATCATCCAACATGTCAAAAACCCTATAGACCTTGTTGGCTACTTCTTAGGTTCATAGGTTCAAAGGTAGATACTAGGTTATCTGCCCTAGGGCATTTATAAGCCTAGCCAGAGTGTATTTGGCTTCCGCCTCCCCATTAGATTAGCCTACTGTGCCTCTGTAAAGTAGGTCACAGAAGGTACCCTTTTAAGATTAGTTTACTGTGCCTCTATCTAGCAGGGACACAGGAGAGATCCCAGGGGTGAATTTGCGATTTCCCATCCAAGCGTCCAAATTTCGCTTGAAGAGGGTCAGCGAGGGGTTATGTCTAACATGAATTGGGATTCTATTCCAGAGTGAGGGGAGCCTCTGGGAAATGAATCTGTCCCTCCAGCATGTCCTATTTATTTTTGTGCTGAGGTTTAGGTCCCTGGAGCGTGTAGCTCTAAGGGACTTGGATTTTTTGAGGTGGAGCATGTCTATTAATTCTGGGTTTGACACGGCTTTGTACGTCAGGCATAGATCGCCTCTGAGTAGGAGGTAAGCAACTGAGTGGAGCTGGAGTTTCTTTAGTCGAGCTGCATAGGACATCTGTAAATGTATGATCTCCCATCCACTCATCAAGATTCCTCTTGAAGAGAGTCAATGAGGGGACTCTGCCTAACCTGGACTGGGATTTTATTCCAGAGTGAAGGGAGCCTCTGGGTTATGAATCTGTCCTTCCAGCATGTTCTATTTATTTCAGTGCTGAGGTTTAAGTCTCTTGACGCGTGGCTCGATGGGATTTGGATTTTCTGAGGTGCAGCATGTCCATTAATTCAGGGTTGGACATGGCTTTATACGTCAGGCACAGATCGCCTCTGAGCAGGCGGTATGCCACTGAGTACAGCTGGAGTTTCTTTAACCGGGCAGCATATGGCATCTGTTTGAGCCCTTTGATCCTCTTGGTGAGGTACTTTTGGGGTCTTTCCAGTTGCTGCAGGTGTCTGGTAAGGAACATCCCAAAAGGGGCATTGTACTCAATTATGGGCCTGATGAGGGATGAGTAAAGAGGCATGATGACCTCCCCTGATCTAGATGTGAATCCCTTCATGATTAGGTGGGCTATATAAAATGTTTTTCTAACCACTTTGGCCACATGGTTGTCAAATGAGAGATTGCTATCAACTTGGGTGCCCAGGTCCCTAATTACTTCTTCTGTACTTAATGGATTATCACCTATGTGGTAATTTGTGGGCACTTTGTTTTTGCCAAAGGGGATGACTATACACTTTTTGGCATTTAGCTTGAGGCCATGGCTCTGGCACCAGTTGTCTGTTTCTATGATGCCCTTTTGGAGGATGCTTGTGTCGGCTGGAGAGTCGATTATGCCCATCAGTCATCTGCGAACTTGGTCAGCCACTGTCCTTCCGTGTTGGCCTGTACCTCCGAGAAATATATACCGAACAAGAGAGGTCCCAGGACTGAGCCTTGTGGGATGCCACTTGTAACTGGTTTGGAGTCTGACATGGCTCCAGCAATTCTAACCATGTGGGTTCTCTCCTTGAGCCAGTTTGCAACCCATCTAGTGACATAGGGGTTTATATTTAAGCTGGTGAGCTTATATATAATGCCCGAGTGGGGTATTGTATCTAAGGCTTTTGCGAGGTCCAGGTAGGCTATGTGGACCACCTTCCCCTTGTCAATGGCCTTGGTGACTGTTTCAAAGAAATCGACCAGGTTTAAGAGGCAGGATCTGCCCTTAACAAAGCCGAACTGGTTAGGATCCAGTGTCTGTAGGTCCCCAATATCGTTATTTATGAGGTCCATGATGATCCTTTCCATAGCTTTGCAGACCAAGCTAGTCAGGCTTATGGGGCGATAGTTTCCAGGATCCGTTGAGGCACCACCTTTGTGGAGAGGGACCACTGCTGCTGTACGCCACTCTTTGGGTACATATCCTGTAGTAAGGCTGAGATTGAACAGTAGTTTTATGTTTGGGTTTAGCTCTTCTTGAAGTTCATGTAGGATGCAGCCCGGGACACCATCTGGTCCCATTGATGCTGTGTTTTTTGCTTTGGAGAGGGCGGCTCTTACCTGAGCATCTGAGATGTCAGGGGGGCAGCACTCTGCTGGGATAGATATTTGCCCTTTTGGTGAGGAGGGGGGGGGAGAAGTTTCTGCTGAACCTGTCAGCTGGCATGTTGGGAATGTCTGTGGGTTCGGTGTATTTTTGTCATTTTGGACTAATTCTGAGCATATCTGGGAATTCCCACCCAGGTTACTAACATAACTAAAGAAAGCCTTGGGATTATCCTTAGTGTCCTGTGCAATTTTTCTCTCGAAGCTGGCCTTAGACGATTGTATGAGTGCCCGTAGTTTTTTGCTAATACTGATCAGAGATGCCTTCCCTTTTTGGGATTTTGCTCTATCATGTAGTAGCTTCCTCCTCCTATTGTATAGTTTGTTTATGGCTGGGGTCCACCAGACAGGACGTCTGCCTTTGGAGGATCGGGTCTTGGTTTTATTTGGGAATGCATGATCCATGCATTCCTGAAGGTGTTCATAGAATGCGTTTATAAAGGATTCTGCGGTCTGGGCAGTATTTTCCACAGGCCCGGGGGCTTTGAAGGATTCCACCTCGGTTTTGAGGAGTGTGAAATTTGCTTTAGAGAAGTTTTTCACTGTGGTTTTCTGGGCAGGGGGTGGGGTCGGGATGTGAATATCCAGTGAGATTAGTTTATGGTCTGATCTTACCAGTTAGGGATACACTTCTGGTCTGGAGCATAAAGTCCCCATTTTGGTGATGATCAGGTCCAGTATGTTTTCCCCTCTTGTGGGAGTGGTAACAAGTTGTTCCATAGCATTTGAGTTTATAAATTCTAGGAACCTTTGGGCTAGGGTGTTGGAGCTAGAGTAATGCTCCCAGTCTATGTTTGGGTAGTTAAAGTCACCCAATATAATGGTGTTTGGAGAGACCTTCATATTTTCCAGTGTTCTCAGGAAGGCCAAGTGGGGTTCCTGGGTTTGGGAGGGTGGTCTGTAGCAGGCTATAAACTGGAAGGCAATTTTACCCACTGCTAGTTGCACATGGATAGTCTCTGATGCTTCGTGCTGTGCCACCAACCTGGAGGTGTGGGTATCTTTGACGAATATTGATACTCCCCCTCCTTTTGTGGTTCGGTCCAAATTTTGGGGCCGAAAAGCATGGTATGAGGTATAACCTGGTAGTGCTGGGGTGCTCTCGGGAGCCTTGAACCAGGTTTCTGTTACTGCACAGATATCGATGTTCTCCATGCTAAGCAGAGTTTTGAGTGCGTGCATCTTGAGGTTTAGACTTCTGGCGTTGAGTAGCATTACTCTTAGTTTCTTATCCCTTGTGATACCTATGGAGGTGGGTTTGTCTTTTGAGCCTTGTCTAAAAAAGGCACTATGGGGGTAGCAAGAGCCTTTGCCAATATTCAAAAGCCCAGGGGTGACAGGTGCAAGCCATCCCTAGCAAAGTATAGTGGCTTGTCGAGCATGTCATCCCAGGCTGACAGGCACTGGATCCCCTTTGAATGACACCAATACTTAAGCCAATTGTTGAAATTGATCATCTTGTCTTCATATTGTGGCATCATTCTTGGTGAGGGTAAGATGCTACTCAAGGTCAGGGTCATACCGGCCTGGGCTACATGCTCAGAGAGCTCCTCTATGTCTCTTTTCATGTAGTCCAGGGAGGTAAATCTCAGGTCATTCACACCAGCATGGACAATGACTGAGTCATATTTGTACTTGCCTTGGAGTGACCTCAGTGCTTGTGTTATGTGGTGGATCCTAGCGCCTGACAGGCAGCTCACCATGACCTTCTCCTTGTTCACCCTGGTGAGCGGGACGTCAGTATGCCTGACGATAGAGTCACCTATTACAAGTGTATCAGGTGTGTTGTTTAGCCTTAAGGGCTGTGACTGTTCGGCACACTGGCTTTGTGAGCTATGTGTTGCACGTGTTTTGTTTTGGGGTAGCCGTTGCTTGGGTATCTGCTTTGGAGGTCTCTGCTGCTTAGGCAGATTTTTATTTAGAGCCTCCGAGTATGTTTTTGTGTGTTTATGTGTTTGGTTTGCTGTCGTGGTAGGTCTATGTGACACTGGAATTGTAGTGAGTGTGGTTTCCTTCTCCTCCTGACTTGTTACACCAGTACTGAGTTGAGAGAGCTTAACCTCCAGTTTGGCTATATGGTTGCATCTCTCACATGTGTTGGAATTTGTTGGGAGGAGGAGAGGGTTGTCTGTGTACATGAGGCAGTTGTAACATTGCCTCAAGATTCCCAGATTCACCAGCTGGACCTGAGATGAGATTGACAACTGACCTTTGGACATGCTAGAATACTATTGGGAATTCCTTTATAATTGAAAAAAAGGGCCAGTGGAGAACAAGGTACTCAAGGGGAGTTTGTGAGGGTGTAGTGCTTTTAATTTTTTTTAGTGCTGACTTATATAATTGCTTTAGTGAGCAAGTGTCAGGTAACTTAAATGCAATGTGTTACAGGTAACTTAAATACAAAAACGACAAACAGTAACTTTCTTTCAAGTGAAACAAGGAAATAAGCACAGTAAGCAATGCAGATATCACTAGGGATCCACAGAAGCACTGAAAAGCCACGTTTTAGGTGTAATTAGCTTTTCAGGGAAATAACAAGCAAACAAACAACAAGCATACAAACAAAGCTAGATTCAGCAGGCCTGGATCTAGTCTATGCTACAGCAAACAAGGTGTACCAATTACAGTAAGAAGCAGTTCAAATATGCAGACCACGAACCCTCTTAATGTAAAATAACTGGCCTGTAGCCCAAGTGCTTAAACCAGAACTAATACACTTTTAGAATAATAGACACTGAGCCCTCAATCAGCAGTTCCCAACTTAGAAGGATGTAAGCAACCTGTCCTGCCACCACAGTGCAGGCCACAAACCTTCCTAATGTAAAACAACTGGTCTGAACCCCAAGTGCTTAATCCAAAAGACTTAGAATGATAGCTACACTTTAATCAAGTTACTACCAAGCAGTAATAAATACAATTGATTACTTTAAAGACTGCCTGGATTAGTGCTCAAGTTATACAAACAAAGCTAGATTCAGCAGGCCTGGATCTAGTCTATGCTACAGCAAACAAGGTGTACCAATTTCAGTAAGAAGCAGTTCAAATATGCAGGCACTATAAGCCTTTAACCAGAAATTCCGAGCTCAGAAGGGCAGAGTCCGGCCTCTCCTCCCACAAGAGTGCAGACCACGTGTCCTGTAGTAAGGCTAAGTCTGAACAGTGACTTAATGTGAGGGTTCAGTTCTTCTTGGAGCCTGTGTAAGACATAGCCTGGGACACCGTCCGGTCCCATAGATGCTGTGTTTTTTGCTTTGGAGAGGGCAGCTTTCACCTGTGCATCTGTGATGTCAGGGAGGTTACATTCAGTTGGGATAGGCATTTGCTCCTTTGGAGGGGAAGGGGGGGAGAAGTTTGTGCTGAATCTGTCTGCCAGGATTTTGGCTCTGTCTGTAGGTTCGGTATATTTTGTACCGTTATGCAACAATTCAGAGAATATCTGGGAGTTTCCGCCCATGTTCCCGACATAACTAAAGAAGGCCTTGTGATTATCTTTAGTGTCTAGGGCAATTTTTCTTTCGAAACTGGCCTTTGATGATTTCTTCATGTGACTTCTGTCAAATCAATCCTGGTGTAGAAGTCTGCCTCTTCTAACATTGTTCGCATGTTCTCAAAATAGAAACTACGATCCATAATAACGATGGGTCCCCCCTTGTCAGCTGGTCTAATTACTGTGGAACAGTCCCTACTTAAGTCCATAAGAGCTCTCCTTTGTGGAAAAGACAAATTATGTCCCTTATTGCTACCTTTGTCCTTTAATTCATTCAACCTATGCAGGTCATGTTCAGCTAATCTTGCAAAAGTATCAATGAGAGGATGTAATAAAGGGGTATAAGTGCTGGGTGGTCGAAACGTCACAGGACATAGATCACCATTTCTATCACCAAATTCTAGTTTCAATTGCACATTACGTGCAAATAATTTGATATCTATAACGGAGTCAGTCAAATCACCCTTACTGGTGGGTATGAACGTTAGTCCCTTATCCAATACTTGTTCCTCAAACTTGTTTAAGCTCCTATTAGATAAATTAACTACTAGAGACTTTCCACTCTTTCCCACATTTTTTTCAACATGGGGCCCGTATGTTCGCCCCCTCCGACCCCTTCCGTTTCTGTCTCCCTCTGCCGAAGGATCTCTGTCTCACGGCCTGATGGAATGGCTCTATCGGGAAAGGGGTAAGGGGGTTGGTGCCACAGCTTGGTGTTTGTAAACCCGTGTATCAGTGTTTGATATATATGGTCCTAATGGGTGGGTTGAATGGCCAATGATTTTTGTATAGATGGTATATGTTCATTAGTATACTCTTGTTAGTCAGTTCTGAGGGGTATTAAAAGACATTTTTGTATTAAAAGAAATTTTTGTATTAAGATAATTTTGTGTTTAGTTAGCTTTGTAGTTTAGATCTTATGCTTATATTTACACATGACATTTTGCCTAGTTAATTTCAGATGATGTCAGAGATTGGTTTGACCAATCATGTCATATGTCTTCTATTTAAAAGCTGTGCTGTTTTGTGAATTTAACAGTCTGATGAAGCCTTGCGGTGAAAGCGCTAACTTTTTATTCTTTGGCCAATAGATTATTTATATTTTTTACAACCGTTGTGAAGTTCGTCTTTGGAGATAGTGCTATTTGAAGCATTTGGTGGTGACTGACATCTGTGAATGCTACTGACCGCGCTTTAGTTCCTGTGGGTGTTTCTGGTACTATATTATTAAATAGTTTATTTGACAAGTATTTTTACAGGAGGCACACATTTGTATGTGCTATATGCTTTTTCTATACATGCCAAGTGTTATATTTTTGTCTTTAAGAAAATTGTATGTATTAATGAGCAATTAGATGAATGGACACTTGATTGGTTTATTTATTAATCAAATTTTGTATTTAAACTTGACTAATTGATTTACTGGTCAGTTCTGAAGAAGTTCGTTGTGATTAAAATGAAAGAACTTTTTATCAGTGTGGACAGTCATCATTTTGTCTTTTTTTCACGGTTTTCTTCTGAAGTTTATTCTGGTTTTCGTGAATTTGGTGGTTTTTACATTACTATGTATATAATAGTATGTCACACTATGTATTGTCCATAAACAACCAGGACATCCCCCATTACCATGCTGTACAGGCCTTGGGATGTTCTTCACGTAATATGTAACCTGGAACTCACCTCATCCTAAAAGCTGTGTGGTGTGTGCAATTAAGGCCACACACATCAGTAGCACTACACACCTAGATTAGGGTTCTAGTCCCAGTGTTGCCAAGTAAGAGTGTGTGTGTGTATGTGAAGAGATCTACTACCGTTTGCAGA
This sequence comes from Protopterus annectens, assembly GCF_019279795.1. Taxonomy (NCBI): domain Eukaryota; kingdom Metazoa; phylum Chordata; order Ceratodontiformes; family Protopteridae; genus Protopterus; species Protopterus annectens. Next base: position 1,048,304,196 of record NC_056748.1, read on the forward strand.
ATATACATGTCCCAGGAGGTCATCTGTCTGAGAACTGCCTGGCAAATGCTAACATTTCACAGGTATCATCCTGTGGAAATACATTCCATCACAACTAGTGGTAGATGTGTATATGCCCTCTTCCCAACTGTATAGGTGTACAGTGATACTGGGGTTGGTATATATAGCTGGATATGGCTCTTGTGGACACGGCCACCATTACTGAAGTTACCGTTGAGTGTATCGCCCCACTTAGCTGGCCGTAATACTGTACAGTTCATGTTAACAGGTTATGTAGTTGTCTATCACACTATCTGCTGTTCTACAGCACCTCTCACCCTCCAAAGGGTAGGGCTGTACCACCCACACCAGCACCCTTATGTTTACCGAGTTGAGGATTGTACTACATTGGGGAAGGGGACATATACCCTGCCAGTACCATCATTAATGACATTAAACTAGCAGACCGCTTATTTCCTAATGTGTTGTTGTGCCTGTTCTGTCTTGGTGGAATTACATAGGCTAAAACTGGTTTCTTGCACAGGTACATACATCCATGTGTACAGTATTCTCTGTGCACTGCATCAACACCAAAGCCTCTGTGTGTGTGTTATACACAAACATGTGGTGTGTACCACCCTGTACACTTACCATTGTCCACTGTAGAAGGGCTGCTGACATCAGCCACCATGCACTCACCTGTATACACCACCCCCAGACATATCGGCCATGTGGCACATGCAGTAACTGTTATACAGACCTGTGACATGTGTTCACCTGTTCCCAGGATATGGCACAGCCAAGGTGTCAGCACAGTGCCATATCCCTTGCAGGATATAACAGCAGACCATCATTCTGCTGACACATGGACACCTACAACACAAACAGAATACATTATGGAGACCATAATCACTCAGTGTTAATAACAGCTATAATGCATTATGGCTTTGACATCTACACTTCCTGACATGTAAACATTAAACTTTACTGCTGACAACATATTACACAGCATTACACTGGTACACCATAGTACAGTCACCATGTGCATCAGAACCATATTAGCCTGTCCCTGCATCGATGTTGTGGATGTCAGGGATGTGGCACAGGTATCATCACATACACAGTGTGTGTTGTTGGTTTGCCAGAGACCTAGGCTGAGCCATACGTTCGATACCATGTGTGTGAGTGAGGGGGTTTAATTATTAATTTGGCTGTGGCGATGTGGTGTGTGTAGGTATGGAGTTGCCCTAGCTGTGTTGGTATTGTGTGTGTGTATGCATGCACACAGTTCTGCCATGTGGCTGCCCTATACAGAGGTATGTTAGACAGCTGCAGACCGTACCTGCCAAGGTCTGCAGTTCACTGTCTCCGGCCATGAACATGTGAACTGTGCCTGACAGGGATTCCACGGGCACCACCATGTACAAGCCACAATATGCTACTCTCCCTTGATGATGACATCTGTCCGCTGGAAACCAGGTCCCTGTTGGGACTGGCCAGGGCCATGTGCACATGGCCTGCTGTGATGTGGTGTGGACAGCACCCCCCCCCTGCAGTGCTGGGGCTGGTACTGCCACTACTGGAGTGGCTCTGTGTTCTGGCACATCCACAATGACCTGCAGCTGTTGGTGTTGCTGGCCTATGTCCACGTGGCCATTGCACCACTCCCACCATATGCTCGAGCATGGACATTCCATGGTCAAGCATTCCCACCATCTCACCCAATCTTCTATCCATGACCTCTGAAAAATAACAGAGGGCACCTGCAAGATCACGGATTTTGTCAGTAAAAGCTGAATGAGTAGCCCTCTGCAGCCTCAGAGCCTGTCTGGTATACCATTCCATACGTGCCTGTGCCTCCATGATGGCCTGAAACATGCATCTGGTGGTAGCAGATGTGGCACTTCTGCCAGGGGCACGATGACCAGCAGCCCTCCAAAGAGCACCCCTGTACATCTGCCTATGTGGTACCCTGACAGACATCCGGCTATGGCTACTGTGTCCAGACACACATGCCATAGATACCACACTGTCCTGTCTCATGCCACCAACCGCCAACTGTCCCTCAGCTATGGCCACTGGTTATGGGGTATGTATAGGCATTGTGACTGTGTGCAGGGATGGGGTGGATAACAGTGGGATGTCAAATGATGGTGCAGCTTCAGCCCCTGACAACCCCACCTGTGCCTCAACATACCTATCATCATTTTCAGTGTCTGTATGGACACCAGCATCAGATTGCCTGCAGGAGGGACCCTGACCCACCTTGCCACCTGTGAGGGGAAAACATGAAATGCACTTTAAGACCTGTACATCATTGCTTAACAGTATACACACACACACACACACACACACACACACACACACACACACACACACACACACACACACACACACACACTGACATTCCACCATACTACTTACCAGTCCCTGAGTTTACAGAATGTCCCTAATCTTTTCTCTTAATTTCCCATCCTGCATCAGTCTTGAATAATTACATTCAATAATACCAATCATAGGTTCATAGGTAGGTACTAGGCTATCGGCCCTAGGGCCCATACAAGCCTAGCCAAAAAATGTGCCCTGGCTTTCGCCACCCAAGAAAATTATTTTCCTGTGCCCCTGTTGGGCAGAGCCACAGAAGTGATCCCCAGGATGAACTTCCCATTTCCCATCCAATCATCAAGACTTTTCTTGAAGAGTGATAATGAGGAGCTCTGTTTGACATAGATAGGTAGTCTGTTCCAGAGTATGGGAAGTCTCTGGGACAGGAATCTATCCCTCCAGCATGTTCTGTTTGTTGTGGTGACAAGGTTTAGGTCCCTAGAGCGTGTAGCTCAGAGGGATTGGGATTTCTTTAAGTGGAGCATGTCCAACAGCTCTGGGTCTGACATAGCTTTGTATGTTAGGCAGAGATTGCCCCTGAGTAGGCAATACACGATGGAGTAAAGCTGTAATTGTTTGAGACGGTCTGCATAGGGCATCTGTTTGAGGCCAGTAATCCTCTTTGTGAGGTATTTCTGTGGTCTTTCCAGTTGCTGTAGATGTCTTGTGAGGTACATACCAAAAGGGGCATTGTACTCTATAATGGGTCTAATGAGTGATGAGTAGAGGGGAACGATGACCTCTTTTTTTCTGGATGAGAAACCTTTTGTGATGAGATGAGCCATGTAGAAGGATTTCCTGACCACTGCGGTGATGTGATTATCAAAGAAGAGACTATTGTCCACCTGTGTCCCAAGTTCTCTTATCACATTTGCGACATTAAGTAGACTACCAGCTATGTGGTAGTTCATGGGTACAGAGTTTTTACTAAAGGGGATGACAATACACTTTTTGGCATTGAGCTTCAGGCCATGGCTTTGACACCAGGAATCTGTCTCAGTGAGGCCCTTTTGTAGTTTGTCCACATCATTAGGAGTTTCGATTATGGCTCCTAGTTTGCAGTCATCTGCAAACTTTGTTAGCCAAAGACCTTCTGTGTTGGCCTGCACCTCAGAGAAGTAGATACCAAACAGGAGAGGACCCAGGACTGAACCCTGTGGTACTCCACTTGTCACTGGTCTAATGTCAGATTTGGAATCCGCTACTTTCACAGTGTGGGTTCTGTCCGTGAGCCAGTTGGCAACCCATTTTGTGACATAGGGATTTATACCTAGTTTAGTGAGCTTATCTATAATTCCAGCGTGGGGGATGGTATCGAAAGCCTTGGCGAGATCTAGATAAGCTGTGTGAACCATTTTACCCTCATCTATGGCTTTGGTGACTGCTTCAAAGAAGTCAATCAGGTTTAGGAGGCATGATCTGCCTTTTACAAATCCAAACTGGGTAGGGTCCAGAGTTTGGAGATTACCAATGTCTTTGTTTATGAGTTCCACAATGATACGTTCCATGGCCTTGCAGACCAGGCTCGTCAGGCTAATGGGGCGGTAGTTCTCGGGGTCCGTCGTGGCTCCCCCTTTGTGGAGTGGGATAATCGTTGTGGTGTGCCATTCAGTGGGTACAAAGCCTGAGGTGAGGCTACGATTGAACATGGTACTTAGGTAGGGTGCCAGTTCATTCTATAGTTCATGTAGAACGCAGCCTGGGATATTGTCAGGTCCCATGGATGCTGTGTTCTTGGCTTTGGAGAGTGCGTTTTTTACCTGTGCAGCCGTGATTATAGGAACTTTGCATTCTTCTGGTATAGAGATGGGCCCTCTAGGGGTTGAGATGGGGGTAAAGTTAGCACTGAACCTATCTGCTAGGATGTTGGCAATATCAGTTGGTACTGTATATTTAGCACCATTGTGCTGTAACTCAGAGCAGATCTGAGTGTTCCCATTTAGATTCATGACATAGCTATAGAATGCTTTGTGGTTATTTTTAGAGTCAGTGGCAATTTTGTTTTCGTAACTTGCTTTGGAGGATTTTATGAGGGATCTCAGCTTCTTACTGAGGTTGACCAGGGAGTTCCTCCAGTCATGGGATTTTACTCTTTTTTGCAACAGTTTCTTTCTTCTGTTGTAGAGTTTATTTATGGCAAAGGACCACCAGATTGGCTTCCTTTATTTGGAGGATAACATCTTGGTTCTATTAGGGATAGCATGATCCATGCACTCGTGTAAGTGCTTATAAAGTGCATTTGTGTATGATTTGGCAGTCATACCTCTATTATCTGTCTGCATGGGTGTCATGACGTTTGCCAATTCTGTCTTAAGAAGTGTGAACTTGGCTTTGGAGAAGTTTTTTTACAATGATTTCCCTAATTGGGAGTGGGGGTGGGATGTGGATGTCTAGGATGATTAGCTTGTGGTTGGATCTGACCAACGAGGAATTGACCTCTGGTGTGGAACACCAGTTTCCCATGTTGGTAATGAACAGGTCTAGGAAATTGCTGCCCCTGGTGGGGGTGTGAATAAGTTGATCCAAGGCGTTGGAATTTATGAATTCTAGAAAACGTTGAGCAAAAGAGTTGGTACATGAGTAGTTTTCCCAGTTAATGGTGGGGTAGTTGAAATCGCCTATTATTAGGGTGTTGGGTTGTACCCTAATACTTTCCAGTGTATGAAGAAATGAGGAGTGTGAATCCTGGGGCATGGTGGGGGGTCTGTAGCAAGCTACAATTTGGATTGCGGTCTTGCCCAGAGTTAGTTGCACTTGGATAATCTCAGATGCATTATGCTGTGCAACTAGCCTGGAGGTGTGGATATCCTTAATGAATATGGACACGCCTCCACCTTTAGTGCTTCATTCTGGGTTAGGTGGCTGAAAGGTGTGGTATGAATTGTAGCCTGGTAATGCAGGGGTGCTCTCTGGAGCTTTGAACCAGGTCTCTGTCACTGCACAGATGTCAATGTTCTCCATTTTAAGGAGTGCCTCGAGTAAGTGCATTTTGAGGCTTAGACTTCTAGCATTGAGTAGCATTACCCTCAGATTTTGCTTATTTGTACCTGTTACGGTGGTGAATTTGTCATTTGAACCTTGCCTAAAAAAGGCACTATAGGGGTGCAAGAGCCTTAGCCAGTATCTGGAATCCTAAGGGCAACAGGTGCAGGCCATCTCTGGCAAAGCATCGTGGTCTGTCGATCATGTCATCCCAAGCAGACAAATACTGGATCCCCTTAGAACAACACCAGAAGCTTAGCCAGTTGTTGAAGTCAATCATTTTGTCCTTGTACTGTGGTATCATTCTGGGTGATGGCAGGATGCTACTCAGGGTTAGGGTCATACCTGCCTGGGATACAAGATCGGAGAGCTCCTCCATGTCTCTTTTCATGTAGTCCAGGGAGGTATGTCTCAGGTCATTCACACCAACATGGACAATGACAGTGTCATATTTGTACTTATTGTGGAGTAACCTGAGTGCATGTGTTATGTGGTGGATCCTGGCACCTGACAGGCAGCTGACAGTAACTTTATCCTTGTTTAGTCTAGTGAGTGGAACATCAGTGTGTCTGACTATAGAGTCACCTATGACTAGAGTGTTGGGTACGTTGTTATGCCTTATGGGCTGTGGTTGAGTGGCACACTGAGTTTGTGGGCTATGTGTCATTTGGGTTGTGTTGGGGGGTGGAGTTTGCTTGCGTTTATGCTTTGGATGTCCCTGATGCTTGGGCAGGTTTTTACTGAGAGCCTCCGCAAATGTAGGTGTGTGTTTTGTGTTTCTATGTGTGTGTTTTGGTGGTGTAGGTTTTGAGGGACTATGTGATGAGTGTGGTGTGGTGCAAGTGTTTACCTTCTCCTCTTGACTGTCTAGTCCAGTCTTGGGTGAAGAGAGCTTTGCTTCCAGTTTGGCTATATAAGTGCATCTCTCACAGGTTGTAGTGTTGGGTGGTAGGAGGAGAGGGTTGTCTGTGTACGTGAGGCAATTGCTGCATTGCCCCAAGATGCCCAGATTCATCAGGTAGACAGGAGAAATCACTGGGAGCTGACCCTTAGACATGCCTGGATAAGTGCTTATTTATTAAGTACTAAAAATTGCTTTCCACTAGACGAGTGAGGAAAGTTAAGTGCTGTAGTAATTTGCAGCTTATGTAGTGCTTACAATGAGTTCTGAACAAGTGCTGAGTTCAAAGAAACAGATTTGAGTGCTGAAACTAGAAAACTGGCTAGTTATAAGAAACAAAACTAAGCTAGAAGGCTTCCCTCCAACCCAGGAGAGCTTTGGGGATCAGAAGCCTACAGTCTAGACCACTTAACAGGAAAGACAAGAAACAAGCTTAATTTTTTTTTTATTTGTTCTCTTTCCCAGATGCTTTCTTTGTACACAGTAGGAGTGCCTGAAATCAGAATATGATCTCACTGCACTCAGTTGAGTGAGCAAATGAGATGGGCCCAGAAGGAGTATCCAAACACAAATTTACAAGAGGGGCGGGCAGTTTCAAAGCCACTAAGATTAACACCAAAACAGAAACAGGGAGAGTGGGTGGGAAAACTAACTGAAGAACAGAGTCAAAACTTTCAGTTCAGTTAATATTCGTGCAACAAAGTTAAATCAATGTAAATACTGTATTATTTGAAAAAAGTGCAGATAAAGGTACTTAAATTCTCTTATACGTCCAGTTGAATACAGCTAGATCTTAGCCGGCCAAAGCTGAGGTTTTTAGGCAGAAAATATTTCAAACTGCACCACTTAAATAGGCAATGACAGGAAATCAAAGAATGTGGCTACCCCCACATATCATTCTTCTAATTGCTCAGAAAAGTGATCACAAAACATGACCTGTTACTCCATTAACTCTTTAACTTGATTGGAGTCATTTTTTCAAAGATTCCTTGATGTCATCAAGTGTTCACCCTGGTTTTGTCCAGATGTCTTGAGCATGGCCTCCATATGTTATGGGCTACTACAGTCACTCAATAATGTCACGCACTGGAGTGTCATACTTAACTATTGTTCAGTAGATGCAAGATCTGTTGCTCTATAAACTTTTTATGTGGACTACAGTAATATCTAGAAACCCTCTATGGTGTTGTCTAGTAATTCCCCAGTGCATCTTTAGTAATGCATATGTGGGTATTCTTTCACATTTCTGCTGAATGCAATTAAAACAGTATCCCTGGTGTCTAGTTTTCCCTCCCAATGCATCTTTATTGCTGCAGACTTTATTATACTGTCAGCTGTCCTGAGATTACATGTTAGAAAAGTATTCCTGGTGTCTAATGTGTTTGTCCATGTCCATGTACTGCACGATTTCTAAGGGAAGTTGAGAGGTATGAATAGCCCCACACTCACATATGTGCATACATGGACACACACACAAACACATACACATTCTACATATAGCAATCCCCCTCCACTCCACCACATAGCACTTACAGACAAATTACCCCCCCCCTACACACACACACAGGTGAGGTTGCACAAAGATATTACACACAGACCTCTCATTACCCATCTGTCAACATGCATGACATATGGCACTCAACAGCATGCAGTGTAGCTATAGTCAATCCCTGCTAACAACATTATACATCTCTGTGATGCATGGGTTGTGTTAGTAGGTGATGCCCCTTCCCCTGAAACATAGTGTACCCATGTACACAGTATTGCTGTGCACCTGTTCGACACGCTGGCATGTACTGTGCACCATACCTCACAGGTGTACACACCATTGCTGAATGTGTATATGTGTGTCAGTTATGTTTGCTCTGCTGCTCACAGCCCCTATGTGTTTGTCCAACGCATACCTGGGATGATATGTGGAAATGTCATTTGTAAATGCCTGATGTCTGATGATTTACAGTTCTCATCATCAGCAGTGCATGTATGGCCAATAAAATACTACTAGACTGACTAGCTTCAAATCTTACCGTAGCTATGGGGAGTGTACACACCCTTACTGATATGGCACCCTCTTCCCTGATATTCCATGGGGCCACATTAATGCATATGTTAACATTACATGAACCTGATATGTGACATATGACCAGTGCAATCAAATGCAGTATCAAACAAATGTGCTAGTTGTGGAGATGCTGATTGAGATGCATACAATTTGTGGGTGCATATGTGTGCACAGCCTTATCATGATGGTTTGTTGCACCTACTGTTATGAGTACTACAACAGTCACTATGCCTAGAAAGGGTATACTAGCATGGGCCATCTGCATTTTCCAGTATTTGGTCACTCTGCCCTACAAATGTCCCCCAACTCTGGGTGATTGCAAGGTCATCTCATGTGCACAGCCCTTGGAGGTCACACAGTGCCGTCACTACTGCTGTGGAGTCAGGGTTGTGTCTGCCACAATTCATGACCTTGACTGTGTGCAGATACAGCCATTCTTATCGAGCTTTGGATCTCTGCTTCAGTGCACTGTTGTGTTTCAGGATGACACCCCCTCCCCATCCTCAGCCTTTTTGCAGATGCTTGACAACTATGGCCTAAATATGTGTGTCATTTTGCAGTGTCAAAAACTCTGAACACCATGTGTACCAGCCTAGTCCCTGTTAATGAATGGCAAACATACAGGTGTACACTGGCACCAGCAAGGTAAGATGGTGGGCCTGAGATGAGGTGGGGTGAGGTGTTGGTTGTGCAGCACATGTATCTTAATTGATAGTGTCTGTAGGTTTCCAACATGGTCTTGGTACACCAGTACACTTTGCAATGCATGCCTTTGGGGGACTTTTGCTGTTATGCATATCCTACCTGTAGAGAGGCCTGGCTGATGTTTCCTGCAGCTGTCCCATCTGATTACCCTAACCCATGGCCCACATTTATGCAGAGTCCAAGCAATTGCCGACACAGGTACTACACAGCCAGTACTTGCTAGACATTACTGCAACTCCCTCAGTGTTGTGGCATGTTACTAGGCAGCCTGCATGACCAGTTTGCAACATGTGTCATCATCTGTCTGGGATGGCCATCTGTTTATTTTCTACATTAATAATGTCCCATACATCCTCGCCACATACATGACTGTCTGCACTGTTTACCATGGTATATGCAATGGTAAGGTAAGGCTACATTTCCAACTCCTGGGTGCTACCCGATGGGTATGGGATCCATTCCATGGCTTGCAAGATGTGTGCAAGGCATGGCTGCCTCTGTTGCAGTTAAGTGGGCACATTTGATGGTCAAACATCTTGGACAGCAGACCATTTTTTGGTTTGACATTGAGGACCTGTACTTGCTGGAAGGTCAATACTCTTGAAGAATACATGCTGTCAGTACCTCAAAAGCTGCTTTCACAATATGTTACCTGGAGTGTATGCACACATATGCTTCCAGCGTTTGTGAAGGTATGTATTCCCCATATTTGCTGTCCTAACATAGGATTCAATATTACACATTACTTGCTCATGTTAGGACCACATTGCAGGTTGTAAGGGTTGTGGAATGCAGTATTGTGATATGGCGTAGTGTAGATCTGTAACAGTTGCCATTGTAATAGTGGTATATACACTGCTGTAGCACTGTATAAGGGTGATGTTTCAGACATGTCCCTACTGTAGGCCATTTGTCCCACCAATATGTTCATCTCTGTGCACACATTTTGCAATGACAGGTTGTTAGTTATATTGCATGACTCTTACATACCCTTCAGATACGCCACCATAGTGACCACTGTGAAAAAACACACCCAACAATTACGAACTGCACCGAGAGCCATTTAATGAAAGACTGAACACCAAGCTCCAGTATACTAAGCAATTTCACCATCAAAATAATGGCTTTTTCAGAGTAAAAGGAGCATCAAATTACAAGCTTTAAGTACATTCTAAACTTTCTGAACTGACCTATCACAATTCTTAAATAATTAAATGCATCCACAAGATGAATCCTAAAAGGCATACATATATATATATATATATATATATATATATATATATATATATATATATATTATATAAAATCCCACTTATACCTTTTATAAAAAATCCATATGAATACAGTTGTTAATAATAATAATAATAATAATGCATACTTCCATTTTCCACAACATTATAAAATACAAAAAAAATTTTTTTAAATAACATTGTTAATAATTTCAAATCAACAGACGCATCAAACAGCCATTGCCCTTTGCTTTAATATGGGCATAATAGAAATGCGATCATTGAGTCCCGGGAATACAGTAGCATTCAACACAACTTGCCATTTGTATTCCAAGGACTCAACTCTAATGTTGTCATCAACCCCTCTTTCACTTTCAATACACGGTCAACTACAAAAAATATAAACTTCTTAAAATTGATACACACCGTAGAATGTGAATATAAGGCATTATAAATATCCTTGTTTTTTATGGCCCTAAGGTGTTCTGCTATCCTTTCTCTTAACCTACGGATGGTTTTTCCTATGTAAAAACCTGAACATGTTGTACATGTAGCCAAATAAACAACCATCCTAGAATTGCAACAACATTTACCTGGACATGGAATTGTTTTATTGTACCCCCACACAGTTACATAAGGTCCATCATTGATATATCTGCAATATCTGCAAGCCCCGTATTTATACATGCGTGAGCATGTATATTTTTCTTTTGGTCTTTCTAATAAATTTTTAATATTCATACCTCATGAAAATATTACCCGTGGTGTATATCCTAACTCCGTTTTTAATTCTGCATCAAATGCTAGTTCCCATGCTTTCTTAATAATTTCAACAATCTGTGGTGTCTGATAATTTTATTTCAAAACAAGGGCTCTAGAATCAAAGGCCCAAGAATCAAGAGGTTCAGGTCCTTCAATTGTATTACAATGTTATTTAAAAAAAATTTTTTTGTATTTTATAATGTTGCGGAAAATGGAAGTATGCAATATTATTATTAACAACTGTATTGATATGGATTTTTTATAAAAGGTATAAGTGGGATTTTATATGATATAAATATATATATGCCTTTTAGGATTCATCTTGTGGATGCATTTAATTATTTAAGAATTGTGATAGGTCAGTTCAAAAAGCTTAGAATGTACTTAAAGCTTGTAATTTGATGCTCCTTTTACTTTGAAGAAGCCATTATTTTGATGGTGAAAGCACTTAGTATACTGGAGCTTGGTGTTCAGTCTTTAAACGTCTCTAGGTGCAGTTCGTAATTGTTGGGTGTATCTTTTCATAGTAATCACCCTTTTGGGTTTTGGCATATTTACATAGTGACCACTGTGATGCAGTGCAGCTAACAACAACAATACGTGAACATGTACAGCATGCATTATGGGTAGGTGTGTTAAATGTGTGCATGGAATACACCATGGCCATAACATGACCAGTGTATTGGCAAACCTGAACAAACACCATACTCACCAGCTACAGGCTGCTGCCCAGGAGGTATACCAGAAGGACCTACATAATTGTGTGAGAGATGTGATGCCAGTAGCCACGCCTGTGGCATTGGTACAGGGTGGGAGCAGCTTTACAGTACATCAACAATATAAACTCACAATACTACAGATTATGCACATCTGTTTATTACTACAACAGACTATATATATTTCATCTCACATATGCATGATTAAACTCTACAGATGCAGATGGATATGGAACAGTGGTCTACTGATGTGCCCTGTGGCCTTACCTGCATGCTCCTCAGCCATTGTGTGGGTAGCACCCACATCCACTATGATCTCTGCCGGGTTTTATGTTTGCGGGTGGGCAGGTGCCCTGGGGCTAGCGAGGACCTCCTCAACATGTGTCGAAGAGGCTGGATAGCATGACCCCCCCCTACTTTGCAAGCTGGTCACCCCTAACCACAGCAGCACGCTGACGGGCATGGCGGAGTAGATCAGTGCATCGATGTTGGACCTGCTCATAACTGCGTTTATGCAGACTGACATAATTTACCCTGTGGACAAGATCGTTCCACAAGGCAGTCCTCTCCTGCACATCATGGGCTGTATGCCTGAACAGGGTGTGGTAGTGCTGCACCAGGTATGTTATGATGACATCATTCTCCTACACTGTGTACATGAGGAGTCTCTCCCGGGACATTTTGCCTGAAAGACATAAAGAGGGAAACAGGTCTGAGGACCTCATACTGCATGGATATAACAGTTGTTAATACACATCTCTGTCTCCCCCCCCACCATATCTGCAACAACAATCTGATTATACAACTCAATGGATATGTCTACATATTACCTACTATTGGGAAATATATTGTATTGTACAACAATTTGTGCAATGTGTTTGTAGTCATGTTCCATGTTGAAACATTATCAGTGGTGGCCTGTTACGACCAATGTCACCTGTATGCCATTGTAAGGGCCACTATGGTTCCATATATGCATGTGTTCTGTTTGCTATGTGACTGCTGCACATCTGTTGTTTTGTGTTACTGGGGATATCTATGCACGGTGTTAGACATAATCCTGGAATGTGTGGACTATTACTACCCACATATTTTCTATAACAGTGACACAATAGCATGTTTGGGAAGACAGTCACCAGCAGAACCACCTCTCCCACCTCATCTGGCCATGTTACCAGGCCACATCACATCTGAGACCCACCCTGTGACCTCATCATCTACTGGTCCTGCACTACCTTCAGGGAATAGTGTTTGCACACCCCCCCCCCCCCGGGAGCACACACAGACAGAATCCTGTCACCCGAAGTCAGGTCCAGGGACTGGTGCATAGGGAGCTCCACAGAGACTTGGGGGATGTGCAACAGCACCTTGAGGCCCTCAGTACACAATCACAGGGTCTGCATGCTCCTCCTGCTCAGCCCCCAGCCCAGGCACCTTCAGGGCCGTGAATATGCTGTTGTGACTGCCCATGGGTGGGGACCTTATTCCCATTGTTTCTATATATGGGCTCATGGGCTTCCATATTCCAGACAACACTCCCCATCCAAGGTGTTTACCCACCACGTGTCAACTACCGCCCCTGTATGCTGTCTTGTCTGTCTTCCAACCCAACCTAACTCCCCGAATATACATACTATCCTTCCCCAAAATACCAATCCCAGCTTCACAAACAAGGGCAATGTGTTCCCAACATGGAGTTCACCAGACACAACTGTCCACTTATGCTGTCTTGTCTGTCTTCCAACCCAACCTACCTCCCCGAATATACCTACTATCCCTCCCCAAAATACCAATCCCACCTTCACAAACAAGGGCAATGTGTTCCCAACATGGAGTTCACCAGACATAACTGTCCATTTTGCACCCACTGCTGAATATATAGGTGTGTATTGATATGTGTGGTGTTGTCTCACACATATTGTGCAACACTGTCATTCAACAGTAGGGAACATGTATTTATATAAATATGTGTGTGTGTTTGTATATGTAGACATACACACACCTATATATATATATGTGTGTGTGTGTGTGTGTGTGTGTGTGTGTGTGTGTGTGTGTGTGTGTGTGTGTGTGTGTGTGTGTGTGTAAATATATGAGTTGTGTGTATGTGTGTGTCTGTATATCTATAGACATACATGTATAATATATATATATATATATATATATATATATATATATATATATATATATATATATATATATATATGTATCAATACCCCTCACATCCTCTCCCTGTCTGAAACCTGGCTCATGCCACAAATCTCAAATAGTGAAATACTCCCACCAGGTTATAATATCTTCCAATCTGCTAGACCTGTAAAAAAAGGTGGTGGCGTGGCCATCCTCTACTCAAACATTTTTAACCTCTCACCATACCCTTCCCCAATTCCTGACTTCCTCCCAGCTGAAATCATCATCCTTAACTGCCATCTGAATCCCCACAAAAAACTTGCAATTGCCTCTATCTACCTTCCTCATGGTAACAATCTGCCCATTCTGGAAAACATCCTATCCTGGTTCTCCCACAACATACCATATAAGACACTTATCCTTGGTGATGTCAACATTGATTGGTCCAAACTCACAACTGACTCCCCCCAACTCAGTATCCACCTACACGGCTTCCACCAACTTATAACATCTCCCACTAGCTTTCATAAAAATTCCACTTCCAGCTCCATCATAGACTGGATCCTTACCAATTCACCCCACCAATACCACAATCCCACCACCTTACCTGACTCCCTCAGTGATCATCTCCCTACCATCATCTTAAGACACTACTCCCATATTCCTAAACTCCACCTTATCAAAGACTGTCGAAAACTATCAACTTTTAATTCATCCCAATTTAACTCCATTCTCCACAACATAGATTGGTCCATCCTAAAACACATCCCCCTAAACGATGCTGTAAGCACTTTCAATAGCATCTTCATGAATACTCTAAACTCCTTAGCTCCCTCTAAGAAGATCAGAGTAAAATCAAACCATGCTCCCTGGCTCTCCAAAGAGACTAGGTCCCTTATGAAACAAAGAGATCATGCTTGGAAAACCTGGACTAAAACTAAACAACCACCTTTTCTTCAAAAATACAGACAACTGAGGAACCTTGCAAAAAAACATGCAGCCAATGACAAAAAGTTATACTATAGCTCTGCTCAGCTTAACAACAAATCCAATCCTCGAAAATTTTGGTCAACTCTCAACAACATCCTCTATCCTGGAAAGCCCTCTAATCTCTCCCCATACGATAACTCTTCCTCTCAGGAAACAGCTACCCTCCTGAATAAACACTTTATCTCTTCCATCCAAAATCTGGTAACCTCTAAGCCAAACTCTACTTTGACACCCACCTCTCCAAGTTCCACTAACACAACTTTGTTTTCTTTTGAGACAGTTCCCATTACTTACATCAAATCTCTACTACTCAAGCTAAAACCTTGCTCTCCTTCCACTGACAATCTATCTCCTACATTCCTCAAACTTGCTGCTGACTCAATTGCCTATCCTGTATCTATATTAATTAATCAATCTATTCTGGAATCAACTGTCCCCACCCTTTGGAAATTTTTCTTCACTATCCCTCTTCATAAAGGTGGAAACTCCACTGACCCCTCAGACTACTGACCCACTGCCATTCTGTCCCCCCTCTCCAAGATATTAGAAAAATGTATTCACTCATAGCTTCTCAATCACCTCCTCACACACCACTTACTTACCCCTACCCAACATGTATTTCGTCCTCACCACAGCACCACCACTGCCTCCTCTCCTTCACTCATATCATTGCAGAGGCCCTAGACAACAATAAACTAATTTCCTGTCTCTTCCTAGATCTCTCCAAAGCCTTCAATACTGTCTCTCATCCTCTACTACTATCCAAACTTGCAAATCTCCACCTATCCCCTCCACACTTGCCTGGTTTAATTGTTACCTATCTGGCAGGGAACAATCTGTCAAATGGCTTTCATCCTCCTCACCTTTCCTTCCCATCTCCACTGGTGTTCCCCAAGGCTCCATCTTGGGACCCCTTTTGTTTAACATCTTCACCAATGATCTTTACACCTCATGCAAAGAATCCTCCCTTATTCAGTATGCCAACGACTCCACACTTATATTCATCTCAGATAACATTCCTGAACTACACTCCCTGACCCAACAGGCCCTACTATCAACTGAACAATGACTCTCTCACAACCTATTGATCCTAAATCCCAAAAAGACCAAACTCCTACTTTTCCTTCCCCGTTCGCTTTCTCATTACAAAACCTCCTTTTTTATTACATCTTCTAACAATACAAACATCCAGCCTGACACCCACACAAAACTCCTAGGGGTCATTATTGATGACAAACTCAAGTTCAACCTACACATACTCCAATGTATAAAAAAAACAAACCAGAAACTAGGTCTGCTATATCGGAACAAAAAATTCCTAACCCCTGAATCTAGACTTGCCCTGGGCCAGGCACTCCTCCTCCCCTCCCTCTTATACACCGCCCCAGTTCTTACCAATAGCCAGGCCTCCACTCTAAACAAACTGCAACAGACTTACCATAAAATAGCCAGATTCATTACTAACTCTCCATACAACTCACACCACTGCATTTCTTTAAACTCTCTTCAATGGCTTGAACTTCCCTGGTTTCTGCTATCTTATCAATTTCATATGCTACACACTATTCTTTATAAACCCTCCTTCTGTCCATCTCTATCTTCCTTAGTCTCCATCTACATCCCATCCCGGACCATCCATACTTCCAACCAACAATTACTTGATATCTACTACCCAAAAAGGTCAGTAGGCAAACTACTCTACAAACAGTCCCTTGCCCATGCTCGGAACAAACTTCCCTTGACTTACGTTCAATCTCCCACACCTCACACTTTAAAAATGAACTAAAAGTTTATTTTCTCAATTCCAGAACCAGCCCTTGCCATGACCCTACCTAGTCTTCCTTCCCTTTATCTACCTCAAAAGGACCATACTTAGTACCTCATTACACCTCTCTCCCAATGTGTCTACTATGCATTTGCACAATTTTATACAACCAAAAAAATGTTTATTGTTGACCTATTGAACTATATCAATGTAAAATTGTTACTTAGCTTCTTTGTAATGCAACTTTAACTTTATGCATGTAACCCAACATATGTGAATTGTTTTGCTATAACTGCTTTTATATCAGTATTGTTTAAAATTGTACTTGTTTTAAAATGTATTACTGGAGCTTTTTTCCTCGGGTCTCCACTGAAAATGGGCCACAAGCCCAGTTGGACAAATTCGGTTAACAAATATCAATAAATAAATAAATAAATAAATAAATTTTATATATATATATATATATATATGGGTCCCCTACTATTTACCGAAACGCCGATTCGCCGACAAAGAAATCACCGACACCAAACGACCGACAACGCAGTTGACCGACACGCTGGAATCCCGACAGCCGGAAGACCGACAAGGGGAATGTGTAAGCGACCTGGTAAGTATGCGATAGTGAGGGATTTAGGAGTAGGGAGCGGACAGGTAAGTGTGCAATAGTGAGGGATGTAGGGTTAGGGTGTGTGATAGGTGAGTGTGCGGTAGTGTCGGAGCTTGGGGTTAGGGGTGGGTAAGTGAGTTAGGTTAGGGTGCAGGTAGGAGAGTGTGCGGTGGTGTCGGAGCTTGGGGTTAGGGGTGGGTAAGTGAGTTAGGTTAGGGTGCAGGTAGGGAGAGTGCGGTGGTGTCGGAGCTTGGGGTTAGGGTGGGTAAGTGAGTTAGGGTTAGGGTGCAGGTAGGGAGAGTGTCGTAGTGTCGGACCTTAGGGTTAGGGTTTGGGTTAGGGCTAGTGGATATGTCCTGTAGTGTACTGTGTCGTTTACGTGTAGTGTGTCGGTGTTATGGTGTTCGGTGTTTTGCGTTGTCGGTCAACTGCGTTGTCGGTCGCTTGGTGTCGGTGATTTCTTTGTCGGCTAATCATGCTTCGTAAATAGTAGGGGACCCATATATATATATATATATATATATATATATATATATATATATATATATATATACATATATATATACACATATATAGATCTACTTGAGTAGATCGAACTTTTACAACTTCGAACCACTTATGGCTGAGACCATATGTTCGAAGTCGTAAAAGTTCGAACACTGAAATAAAAAAACATAAAGCAAAAAAAAAAAAACACAAAACGAAATGCCCCCCCACACCCCCTTATTTAAATATACCAACTCCAAGATCGCACTACATTGTGGAAATGGGAAATCTTCCCTTTCCGCTCTGTACGGAGATTTCCATTCATTCCAATCAAACTTTTACAATTTCGAACATATGTCGTCAGCCATATGTGGTTTGAACTTGTAAATGTTCAATCGACTGAAGGGGACCCATATATATATATATATATATATATATATATATATATATATATATATATATGTGTGTGTGTGTGTGTGTGTGTGTGTGTGTGTGTGTGTATAGGGGGTGCATTCAAACATCAGGTCCACACTCTCTAACTCTCCTTCCTGCACAGCTGCACTGTTCTCACTGTTCGGCCTTGCTGCAACACAGACAGGTGTCACATGTGGACACAGCCTAACATTAGGTGGCTATATATAGGGACAGATTGCAGGTAAGCCTATTACATACCTATGGCGTTTGTGCATGCTACATTACATGTTAACATGACTGTCCTGCAAGTGGTGGGCTCTGAAACTCATGTGTCCATCATAACAGCATTACTTCCACCACCAGCTATTTGCCACACTAATATACACGTCTTGCGGTACACAACACACACTATGATGGCTTACATCTTGTCATTCAGTGCTGATCTGCACAGCTGACAGGTATGGCCCACTGCCCACAGGGACAGACAGTATTGTCCATAGCAGTTCTTCAGCAGGACATCATTACAACAAGAACACCTGATGGTACATATAAATCATTCCACATCATCTATCCCATCACTGTAGACCAAGTACTACATTCAATTACATGCATATATGCTTCACATACCTGTTGTGGGATTGTCATTTCTTCTGGATACAGTTTGCTGTGTCCCCTTTGTTAACTTGGGATATCTGTAGGTACAGATGTTGAACAACTTTATATTTACTGGATTTCTTTGTTTTTTTTCTTTCTCTCTCTCTCTCTGTCTCTCTCCACTACATGAATTGAGCTGCTTTGAATAGATTGCAGCATGGATTTTGTAGGTGATGCACATGATCCGGTGATGGCCTCTGCACTAATCAGTGTCCACCACTTGCTACCTGCACACAGCCTGCTATGTAGTACTTCCAATTACCACTGTCATGGCAACCCATGACTATAAATTACTAAATCATGTGGGCGTGGTCCCTTTACCTTTCCTGTATGGTGGACATCCTTCCTGTGTGTGGGCAGCAGTGTTACAGACAGCAGGTAGCAATACCTCTTACAAGAGGAATTGCAGACACAGGCCAACTACATATGTGTATAAGGTGCCAGACCTACAGACAGTGTGAGTAGTGTTATTATATGCATTGGATACCACTAGTGTTACAGGGTTTGTGTTTACATACTAGTTTAGCATGGAATGCAGTCTGTCTGCATAGCTCTCAACTGTGGGTCTATCCACATGATGGCCAGAGGATTGGCTGTTATGTTTTGTCTGTCCACCACACAGGTCGTGTCTCAGATATATCACTGGCATTCTGTCTGTTGAGTGCTATCAGTACATGGCTACATCTATTTGTGTTTCTGACTTCATATTCCTGAATAAGGGTATGTTGCAACCAATCCTGTAACACCAGCAACTTTCTGAGTGTATAACAACAATATTGCAAATATAGCCATGTGTTCCACCCTCTATCCTCCACCTATATACCAGGCTTTGTCCATATGGCATGCAGTAAGAGGTTAAGTAGTGGCCTATGATTATGTCGTGCTGTCATTCCTGACATCATTCCAGTGATGTTGTGGTTTCCACACATATTGTGGGGTAGGGTCCATATATATGTGGGCTACAGCTGAACAACACGTGTGTGTCCTTGTACAGTCCAGAGTTCAGTCTATGTAACACTGTTATATGCCCTGTAAGTCATTCTATGAGGAAGGGGTATGCACTATATATAACCTAGGCTGTTGCAACATGTGAGAGATATCAGTAGTAAGACACCTTAAGGTATATGGCTGTAAATTTTAATACATTTCACCTTGGGAACATTGGTGGGCTAGTGCTTACTGTCTTACAGACGGTTTTGTTTGTCAGTGTGATAGTGATGTTTTAAGTTAAGCATTATGTAACAGACACATCTTCAATGTGACAACTTAATTCTTTTCCCTCTAGGGGTTGAGTACAGAGTGTAATTGGAGGCTGCTGAACTACATCTGCATTACTTACTTACTGTTGATTGATTCTTATCTTCTGGGCCAGTGTTTCTTTACTCTTGTACTACTTGAAGGCCTTGACCTGGACAGCAACATATGTTATGCTTTCGGATTACTGTATAAAATGTTTTGCTTGAGAGTTGCATTACTCAGATGGTATGTATTTAAAATCCCTAACTGCTATATGACATGGCATATACAACTGTAATAGTACACAAATAAACATTACTTATGTATGCAAACCTGTGTGTGGTGTCATATCATTTGACTTCTCTGTGAGTATATGCTTCATGCAATAATTGTCTTTTGTGTGAGAGAATCAAACACTGTCCCTTTTAAACTGTGGCAATTGTAGGAATATTGGCTGTTCAATATGCTGTGCACCCTCTAAATATGTATCTTCTTATACATATCTATACGTAGTAATACATGTATATGTGTGTGTATGTGTGCATATATATATATATATATATATATATATACATACATATCTATATATATATATATGTGTGTGTGTGTGTGTGTGTGTGTGTGTGTGTGTGTGTGCACATATATATATATATATATATATATATATATATATATATATATATATATATATATATATATATATATGTATCTGCATATATGTGTGGGTGTATATGTATCACTGGAATGTTTACTACTTCCATATTGTACATTCCCTATGGTAGACAGACTGTTCTGCATGACATCTTATTGATACCAGTGAAAATCCAAAAAGCACGAGAACCTTGCTCCAGTAAAAAATTGCGTGAACGCAAGTAAAATGTCCTGAACGCAATTTATTAGAAATCCACAAGCGTTTTCGCCACTAGCTCTGCCGTGGCTTCAACAGAGAAAAAAGTTACAGGAAATGCAGTATGCATACACTTTTTTAAAAGGAAAAGATAGGAAGTGATGTAAAAATTACAACAGCTTAGAACTAAGACGCGAGGTTACATATCAAGTACCCCACATATGTTTCTTAGTTAAATCACTTATTCAATAAAAGTCCAGAAGGACAATAAAATCTAATTTATAGTTAAAAACGTTTAACCTACTAAAATTTTATATAATAAGAAAATCCATAAACAGCATACAAGCTTCCTAAAATTTACGTCCAATTTTTCTTCCCTTGAAATTGATTATTTGGACGTGAAGCTGTTAAAAGATGTCAGCAATAATGTCTTCATTTCGAGGGTGTATAGAAAACCAACGTACTGCAATTCTTTCCTCCATTATTCTAGTTACCATCCTTTTAAACAAAAACGGTCCATAGTAAAGGGCCAGTTAGTTAGAGCAGGGAGAATGTGTAGTACACTGTTAGATTTCCGGACAGAGTGTGACCTTTTGAAGGACATGTTTTTAAATCGGGGTTACCCGAACTATTTGGTGAATGAATTGATCCTAGAGGTGGACTCCAAAAGGACGAATGGATTTTATAAACCCATTCTATGCCAAGTTCAATCTTTGATTGATGGACCATCCACCTTTGATACGATCTCCGCCTTGGAATGTGATTTTGGTTCCACTCCCGTCTATTCAAGATCTGATGTGGCAAGTGATTTTTCATTAAGTTTTGTCACTACCTACAGTATGAATTCTAAGGCTATTGTGTCTATAATACGAAAAAACTGGCATTTTATATCCAACAACCCTAGTCTTGCTGAGAAACTAGGTCTTTCCCCAAACTTCATCTTTAAAAGAGGTAGCAACCTCAAAGAACTTTTACAAAGAGACTTCACTAGCCAGTTTTTTAACAAACGTATTGGTATGTACCCCTGCGTATTTTGTAATTGGTGTTATAAGGTCAAAGCAGGTGAAACTTTCACCATCAGGGATAGGAAATATTTTATCCATTTCCCTTTAAACTGTGAAAGTAGATCCATTATCTATGTAGCTTTGTGCGATTGTTGTACTGCCTTCTACATAGGCAAAACGGACCTTAGAGTCCGTGACCGTATCTATGAACATATGTATGCCATTAAAAATAAGAAGGATGTGAACACACTAGCTAAGCACGTTGACCTCAATCCAGGCCATAGTTTTTCTTTTATGGCCATTGACCAGGTACAAACCAAGATTCGGGGGGGCCCCTTTTCACTGATTCTTGAGAACCGTGAATTGGAGTGGCAATTGAGGTTGGATGCCTTTAGGCAACCGGGCCTCAATGAAAACTGTAACATTTCCGCTGTTTTGAAGTTGAGGAGCTATTTGAGATAGTTTTTTCAGTCCCTTGTTAAGATATGAGGTATATATTTACCTTTTATTTAGAGTTTATTATACTTAGTGGGTAAGAACTTCAGCACATAACAATTTTACATTGTACCCTATCCTTATGATTAAGTACTTTTTTGGCAATCCAATACCATTATTAATATTAACTACATGTGTTCGCCACCTTGGTAACCTTGGTGTACTAAGTCCAGCACCACTTTTGTGCTTAAGACCTCCTAGTATACTTAATAGGAGCATATAAATATATAAACAAACAATCACCTTGAAGGGTATATATATTTTTACAACACATTCTGTTTTACTTTCATATTATACTCAATGCTGTATGCTGTTTATGGATTTTCTTATTATATAAAATTTTAGTAGGTTAAACGTTTTTAACTATAAATTAGATTTTATTGTCCTTTTGGACTTTTATTGAATAAGTGATTTAACTAAGAAACATATGTGGGGTACTTGATATGTAACCTCGTGTCTTAGTTCTAAGCTGTTGTAATTTTTACATCACTTCCTGTCTTTTCCTTTTAAAAAAGTGTATGCATACTGCATTTCCTGTGACTTTTTTCTCTGATGAAGCCACGGCAGAGCTAGTGGCGAAAACGCTTGTGGATTTCTAATAAATTGCGTTCAGGACATTTTACTTGCGTTCATGCAATTTTGTACTGGAGCAAGGTTCCCGTGCTTTTTGGATTATCTTATTGATACCATCCTGACATCATACAGTTGGCATGGATTACTGTTAACTTATTGTAACTATGTTGTGTAGGGTCCTGGGTATGAGGCTTGCAAGTGTTGGTATTGTGTTGCAAGGCAGATCTGTTTGGATGTGGAGGAGGGGATGATATCAATAATTACAAGAGGTACTTAAATTAGGCCCCCTCACCCCCACCCCCATTAATGGTGCATTTGGTCATATATGTATTTTTTGTGTTCTCTTATATAAATCTCTCTCTCTCTGTATATATATATATATATATATATATATATATATATATATATATATATATATATATATGTTTACATATATATATATTTATATATATATATATATATATATATATATATATATATGCTTACATATATATATATATTTATTTATATATATATATATATATATATATATATATAAACAAACACACACACACACACATACATCTACATATATAAATACATTTCCTCTACTGTTGAATAACTGTGCTGGATTATATGTTGGAGAAAACATCAGAGTTATGTATAGCTGACATGTCTTAGTGATAAATCACTTTGGCTATGGTGTGCAGGGTCCTGGGTTCGAGACTTGCAAAGGCTGTTTATTTTGTTGCTGGGGAGAACAAGGGCTGTTGGATACAGAGTGATTAAGGCACTTTTAAGCAGTTGTAAGCAGGTTTGCGTGATGGTAAGCAATGTTAACTTCAGTTTAAATATGCTTACAGAGAGTTCAAAATTGCTTAACCTGTGTGCGCATTGCTTATCCCCACGCAAACAGGATTAAACCCGTTTACTGCTGCTTAAAAGTGCTTACTCCAGCTTACCCCACGCTAATTTCTTTAAAAGAAAAGAAAACGGGTTGATAGGAAAGTGGTGAAAAAGAGGCACAAAGAGGGAAAGACAATAGGGAAAATAGCTAGGGATGTGCAGGACGGGTGTAGGGAAGGTTCATAGCTGCCCATTTCTTCTACAGCAACAGCTGTGCATATACACTGATTTGGAGGTAGATTTGGACACTCAAACCCCTGACAGAGGGGTGAGGACAACAATAATATGTTGTGAAGCCAATCAGACTAGATTGCATGTGTCCAGTGGACACATGTGTGAAGTGGACAGCTATGTATGGGGCGAGATTTTTGTTTGGGAACAGATTGCCCTTTTTTTTAGGGTGAGAGTGGAATGTTGGGGAGGGATAATGGGTATATTTGGGGAAGTAGGTTAGGTAGGATGACAGACAAGACAGATAAGACAGCATACACGGGTGGTATAAGACACGTGGGGGGGTAAACACCTTGGATGGGGAGGGGTGTTTGGAAGTCGGAAGCCCATGAGCCCCCAAATGGAAACAGTGGGACTGAGGTCCCCACCCATGGGCAGTCAACACTGCACCTTCACGGCCCCAAAGGTGGCTGTGCTGGGGGCTGGGCAGAAGGGGCAGTCTGACCCTCTAGAAGCACCATGCAGCCCTCAAGCTGGCATAGCTGATCTCTGAACTCCCTATGGAGCTCGCTATGCACCAGACCCCAGACCTGACGACAGGTGACAGTTTCCTGTCCACGCCCGCTCCTGGGGGGGGGGTGAGCCCCATCCCCTGAGGCGGTTCCACCCAAAGGTGGTGCAGGACCAGTGGACGAGGAGGTCCCGGGGTGGGCCTCAGGCATGCTGGTGCCTGGTGCCACAGCCAGATGAGGTGGGAGAGGTGGGTCCGGAGGGAACGACCTTCCCAAACATGCTATGGTGTTTCAATTTTAAAACATATGTGTGTTAGTAATAGTGAACACATTACAGGATTAGGTATAACAGCATGCATAGATATTCCCATTAACCCAAAACATCAGACATGGAACAGCTGCATAGCAAACAGAACACATGCATATATGAAACCACAGTGGCCATTACAACAGCATGCAGGTACATTGATGGCAGCATGTCACCAATGTGGGAGTATTTCAACATGGCACATGCACTGAAACAAATTTCAGTATTTATCAAACAATAGGGCATATGTCCCAGTAGTAGATTTAATAGTACACATACCCACTGAGTTGTGTATTTTGATTATTGTTGCAGATATGGAGGGAGGGAGATGTCAAATAACAACTTGTATATCCCTGTAGTTCTCAATACTTTCTTAGTCAGTGCTGTAATCTATACCTTACAGGTATTATTACACTACCCTATGGCCTTAGTTTGGACAGTGGTATGTTTGTAGAAAACTATATATGTGAACTGTGTTTTACTTGCAGTATATACCTCTTAACTGGTATACCTGTGGAGGTAATGTTTGTTAACACTACCTGACTGTTTCTACACATCTTCCCAGATTCCGGGTTGATGTTATGCACATACCTCTCAAGCTCTTATAGCACACACTCTGGGCAAGGCTTGACAACATGCAGGTGAAACTGGGACATATTTTGACAATTGCCCTCATAAACCTTAGGTGAGTTGCTACAATGACAGGTTTATTTTCATATACATTTTCTGAATATTTACATGTCTGACAGTTATATGTCATAAAATGCTGCCTAAATGTCAGAGATCATCACACTGATTTGCCAGGGGGACAGGGTAACAGGCAGCAGATACGGGCCAATTATCTGGACATTCTGAACAAATCTGTACAGTTAATTGGTATGATTCTGCATACAGCTTACTACCACTCCCAGGATCCGAAGCATGGCTGTGTCTGCTAAAAATAAAACAGTGTACATCACAGTTGAGTGTGCTATTTAGATATTGCAGTGCATCTCTTTACTGATTTCTGTCTATAAGTCTCCCGTGGTTTACAATCTGACCTTGTAATTACAACACTCTTATACAGGGATTCCTAGACAGTTTTATTATGTAGCATAGTGTGGATGACAGTGATGAGTAATACTTTACTATTCAGAGAAACGGCAGTACTTACAATGCCATACAATACCAGATTAAACAGTACCAATCCAGGATTTCAGTCATTTATTTCCAGGCACAGTTTTCTTATCCAACAGACCTGTGGAGGAAATGTTTGTTAACACTACCTGGAAGTTGCCACACATATTACCAAATTCCACGTTATTATTATGCACATACGTCTCACTCTGTTACTGCACACACTCTGGTCATAACTTCACAACATGGGGGAAGAGATGGGACATACTTTGCGTATTACTCTCATAACATTTTGGTGAGTTGCTAGAGTGACAGGTTTGTCCTTATATATATATTTCTGATGGTTATGATGTCTGACAATCAGTTGTATGTCATTATTTGCTGCCTACACTTCTGGGATCATCCCACTGATTTGCCACGGGGGCAGGGTGACAGGCAGGAAATGTAAGCCAATTATCTGAACTTTCTAACAAAATCTGTACAGTTGAGGAGGTATGATTCTGCATACAGCTTACTACCACTCTCAGGATTCGAACCAAGACTGTGTGTGCTAAAAATACAACAGTTTACATCTCAGTTTAGTGTGCTATTTTGATTTTGTTGTGTATATTTTCACTGTTTTCTGTCCAAGTTTCCCTCAGTTGTACAATATGACCTTATGATTACAACAGTCATATGCAGACATTCCTACACATTTTATTTATGTAGCACAGTGTGGGTAACAGTGCTTAATACAACAGTAATATTAAGAGAATGCAACACTACATTACCATATGATATCAGAGTAAACACAAGCAGTCCAGGAGTTAGACCTTTATTGTCAGGCTGTTACCCTTTTATTTATGTACAACCTATATGAGACTCTTCCTGCCATATTGCTTGGATTATTCAGTATATCCCATAAACAATACAGGTTTTATACTGGAAATTAACTTTCTACTACTTTTAGATTTATTTCTTATGACAGTACATGCAAGAGTATTACTAACCTGCCTCGCAACGCGGCCTCTGCAGCCTACATGCATGGGCTTTCTGATTCACAGCCCGCTCCGCTGCTGCTGTCAAAGACATAAGAGGAATATTTAGCCATACCTGTCTATAATATACATGAGCTGGCAATTATTGAACAGGTAGCAGAATGAGTACTTACACACTGCTGGAACATCGCTCTGCCTAGCTTCCTGGATCCACTGATCCAAGAGCTCCCTCTTCCTCTGGTTCAGGTCAGCATAGTGATGCCTGACCTATTCACCAGTTCGAAGGATGCCAGTGGCACTGGTGAGGTCATGGGCAAGACAGTCCTAGGCTTCTGCTTTAAATTGGGAACCTTGTTACTGGCCCTATGGCAGTCTCTCCTCATGGTCTTTTACCAGGAATCCTGCCATGACCTTGGACTCTTTGATGCCCCAGCGCTGAGCTCGGAAGCACGATCCTTCTCCAACACCAGCCACTGTGCCTACAGGAGGAAGCTGCAACCAGTTATGAGATGTATCCCCGCCTGAAGGGTTTAAATAGGGCCGTTTCCTGCACTTTGCCGTGATTGGATGGTTTTGAAAATGCTAAGCTATGGGCAAACCTGCTTACCTAAGGTTGACATTGCTTAAAGGGGTATACCAATGGGCAAATCGATTTAGCTGGGCTACGCATTGCTTACACCTAGTAAGCAGAGGTGTGCAATGCTTAACGTTGCTTAATTTTAAATTTGCATACTATTTGCTGTTTGGCATTGATTTATCATTCATTACATGTTATATAGTTATTTAGTATCCGTGATTCATGTGTATGTACACTGTATGGGGTACTTGTGTTTACTGGGGGATTTCACCACTTTATTACAATGACACCTCACATCTGGACTTAATGCTGTACTCCAGTTCACATATATATGTTATGTAGTAGGTTATACAACATAAAACTGTTTATAGATTCCTTTCACATGTAAATTGCGATTTTTCTGTAATGAGGATCTGTTTGGGTATACCTCAATTTTATGTACAGCTATGATGGCTTACTGGATAACTGCTGTGACTATAGTGTACAGGGTGCTGGGTTCATGACCTGCAAGGGCTGTTTATTTTGCTGCTGGGCAGAACAGGGGCTGTTGGGTACAGAGTGATTAAGGCACTTTTAAGTAGTTGTAAGCAGGTTTGCGCAATGGTAAGCGATGCTAACTTCTTGTTAAATATGCTTACAGAGAGCTTCAAAATTGCTTCATCTGTGTGCACATTGTTTACCCCCATGCAAACAGGATTAAACCCACTTACTACTGCTTAAACGTGCTTACTCCCGCTTACCTCCGCACTAATTTAGAAAGAAATGAAACATGGGTCTTGGGAAAATGGTAGATTTGGACACTTTATACATATTTTACACTTTCTGCTGTAATGGCATGGATTTATCATTCATTACACATCATAACTTTGTTTAGAATCCCTGATTCATGTGTACGTATACTGTATGGGGCACTTGTGTTTATCTGTAAATTTTACCACATTATTACGACACCTCACATCTGCACTTAATGCAGTACTTCAGTTCATAGATTCATAGATAGGTACTAGGCTATCGGCCCTGGGGCCTACATAAGCTAAGCCAAAAAGGTTCCCTGGCTTTTGCCACCCAAGAAAATTATTTTCCTGTGCCTCTGTCAAGCAGTGCCGCAGAAGTGATCCCTGGTGTGAATTTTCTATTTCCCATCCAGTCGTCAAGATTTTTCTTAAAGAGGGCCAATGAGGAGCTTTGCTTGACATGAATGGGTAGTTTGTTCCAGAGTATGGGAAGTCAATACTAGTGTGTTTGCAGCCCTTTTTTCAAGTTGGAATGTTTAGATCATCATTTGATATGTGGTCTTAAGTTATTTCCCCTGAAATGCCACTGAATGCTGGTTAACAAAATTAATGATTCTGAAAAGTATTTATGTACATTTTGCTACAGTTTGCCCAGTACCACTTAATGTTATGTGCATGTCTACTACTGCCTTTTTTATCTTGTCTGTACAGCTGCTCTTATAAGAGCTGCAAGTTTAATACAAATTTACAATTACTCATTGATTGGACTGTATGGAAAAACAAGCCATTTGAATCTTCACATCTACCCATTTGTGATACAACTGCATTTAAATAAATAAGCACTACATGTTTGGGCTAGACATGGTAGAGAAAACAGGAAATGTGAGCTTTCATATACTTACATTTCTAGGACAACAAATCATTCAGCAGCCTAGCTGCTCGACTTGGAGTTCATCACAAACTTCACAATAAACGGCCTAAAAAAAGTCACTGTCAACCAACTACTGCTGAGTACTTTAAACAACTGGCACAAAGTGATTTGATCCTCTGTGGGTCTTTCTTCACCCTCTGACCTCTTATCTCTTAGAGCTCATTCCTGCTGAGAAAGGAGGACATTTCACAAGATCTGAAAGCTAACAAAAATAAATAACTGAATATTTCATCAATCTACAAAAAACATACTATTATGAGAAACACTTGCCCAGCACTTCTGGAGAAGCACTACTATTCAGAATAAGGCCTGCTGTGATTAGCTGCTGCTAACACTGAAATTAGATGCATGTACTGACCAACAGCAGCTTCAACATATATCATCACAGCTCATTTGGATCAAGGAAACAAAAATGCAACAAACTGCACAACAGCCAAAGGAATACAATAATGGCACAAATGGCATTACACCTGATCAGATTTTAATTCACTTTAAATTTGCAGGAAAGAAATGTTAAAACTTTCAGAACATAAAATAACCTCATCAGTGATGTAGTCATACCTGATAGAAATTTGCTCAGACATCCTCCTGGTCAAAGTTGTATTTCTTCACATGCCTTTGGAATGTAATGCATAGCTACTATTATTAATTACTATTTCACAAATATATGTTATTTAGTAGGTTATACAGCAAATGAAATGTTCATAAATTGCTTTCAAATGGAAAATGGAATTTACTACAGTGAGGATTGAACCGGGAATGACTGCTCGCAAAGCAAACACTCTGACCACTACACTATTGCAGTACTGCTTCAACTGAATGTATCTTGCTGTTTATCTTCTTGTGCTATTTAAGCTACAGTATGCGTAGCTAAGCAATGGGCAAACCCACGCAGCTATGGTTAAATTTAATCTGTATGATAAAAAAAAAAACTTCTAGTGTTATTTTCTCTAGGAAGAGACAGGTTTCACTTATTGCTGTGGATTTCTGCGTGCATCTGCACATTTGGCAGACATTATAGCAACCCCCCATACCTCTCAAATTCTTCATACAAAATATCTGGACAAAGCTTGACAAAATGAGGTACAACTAGGGACATATTTTAAATACTGCTCTTATAAACTTAAGTTGCTAGAGTAACAGGATTTGTTTTAATATAATTTTTCTGAAGGATTTGGTGCCTGAAACTCAAATGCCATTATTTAATTACTTCAATCTAAAGATCATCCCAGTAATTTGCCAGGACAAATGAAGTACAGGCCAAAAGTATGAGCAAAAAATCTGGACATTCTGAGATGATTTGTACAGTTGAGAGGTATGCAACCCTCTATGAGCATTCTCACTCATTGTAATTGCCGAACAGCAATTCTTGAGTGCAGAGGCATGTATATTGTGAGAGCTCTGCTCTCAGACACACCCCCTGCACTCATCCACGCTCCATGTCCGTTTAGCAGCAGAGGCAGCGTGCCTTCATAACTATGCATGGCACACTGCCGTGCTGCTCTTATACGGTTGTTTCCATGCAGGAATAAACTATTCCTGCACAGAACCTTACTGAATCCCGGGGAAAGTCTTAGCACAAAAAAACAGGGTAGTAAGGGAAAGGAAGGGGAGAAACTGAATGCCATCATGGAAGTATCCAACAGTGAAAACTACAAAGCAATTAATATAAGAAATGTCACTGTTCGAAGAATATAAGAAAACAGAACAGATCAACAAAAATATTCAGAAAGATAGACATTATAAAAGCAATGCACAGTATCAGAACAGATCAGGATCTATCATGCATTATCACAAATAATAAACTAAAAATATCAACACAGGCAGAAAAACTTAGAAGATATGCAGATAAATATAAAAGAAAAGCACAAAATAAGTAAGTTATTGATGACCAAAAACGTTTTATAAAGAATTGGGAAACAAGGCAAAAGGAATTGAAACACCACCAAAAAAAGAAGAAATAGATATATTTTGGAGAAATATCTATGAAGATCCTGTGGAACATAACAAATATGCTAAATGCTTAGAAGTAAAAAAATAAGAAGTTCAAATGTACAGGATATGAAATGGGATGAAGTAGCAGCCAGAGAGATTGAAACAAAGTTAAGAAAAGCTCCTAATTGGAAAACCCCAAGCCCAGATGCAGTACCTAACTTCTGGCTAAAAGTATTAACATCATTACAAAAAGATTTATCCATGAGTAAGAACCATTTATATGTGCACCCAAACAGACACCAGCATGGTTAACAACAGGAAAAACAATACTCTTACTTAAGAGTGAACCCGCAAGCTATCCTACAAATTACAGACCAATAATTTGCCTTCAGATGACATATAAACTATAGACTGGAAGTGATGCTGACAGAGTTTATACTTATTTATAAGAAAACTCAATCATGGCAACAGAACAAAAATGTAATTGAAGAAAGTCATATGGAACAAAGGATCATTTGTTGTTAAATAAAGTCATAATGGAGAACTGTAAAAAGGGGAAGAATCTAAATCTTGCATGGATAGACTACAAAAAAGCATTTGCCAGTATCCCACATTCATGGATAAAAGAACGCTTAAAATGTATAAGATACAACCTGCACTGATCCATTACATTACAGTGACCATGAAACAGTGGCAAACCACTTTACAGTTAAGCTATGATAAAGGACAAATTATTACTCCAGGGATAAAAATTCAAAGGGGGATATTCCAGGGTGACTCTCGGTCACTGTTGCTCTTTTGTCTTGCCCTTAACCCATTAAGTTGTCTACTTAACAGATTAGGTCATAGCTACAATTTGGCTCCCAGAAAACAGCAAAATGTAAAACTTCTCATCATCTTTTTGTAGATGATTTAAAACTGAGTAGTTCATCAGATGAGGAACTGAAACCAAAACTGCAAGTGGTCAAAACTTTTTCAGATGATATAAGAATGTCATTTGGTCTTGATTAATGTGAAAAAAACAACCCTTAAAGCAGGAAAGCTGCAGCACAAAGAAAACATCAGTTTGGGACAGGAATGGATATAAAAGAACTTGAGCAAGAGGGCGTATATAAATATTTGGAAACTGATGAAGGATCAACAATAAAACATGAACAAACGTGAATAAAACTTAGGAATATTTTAAAAGATTTAAATTAATACTGAAAACAGCATTGACATCTAGAAACAAAGTGCAAACTATAAACCAGTTTGCTCTTCCTGTCCAAACTTACAGTTTTGGAGTGACTGACTGGCCCCAAAAGGTGTTGGATAGGTTAGACAGGAAAGCAAGATGGATGCTTCATGCTCAACAAATGATTTATAAAAATCAGTGCATACCAAGATTATATATTCCCTATTTTGAAGTAGGTATGGGCCTCCTCGAAACTGAGTACATGTGCAGATCTGCAATCATGGGACTGTATACATATCTGAGGACCTCACAAGACCCAACCATAGTGAAAGTTTTGAAATGTGGATAATAAGTCTAAGATTACTTCTCTGCTTAGTTTAGCAGAAGCATATCGGTGTCAAGCTAGAATGGAAATCAAACCAGAAGTAAATAAAAATCATGCAGCAACTGAATGTGCCAAAAAACAAAAGAAATAATATGAGGTGAAGGATCAGATTAGAAGGCAAGAAAGGTGGAATATGCATAAATATAGTTGCAAGTATAGAAAACTCAAGGAACAGCCTCATGTTGATCAAACTGAATGCAGGAATGATTAAGGAGAGGTGAATTTAAACCAAAAGATGAAAGGTTAATATGTGCGGCCCAAGATACTGGACTATATACACATCGATTTACAAAGACTATTAAGCATGTGGGAAAAACAGAGAAATGTAGGTTTTGTTAAACAGAATTGGAAACAGTCACACATTTTGTTGCTGATTGTGATATATGTAATGATGTGAGGTATTGCCAGCTATGCCAAGAGAAGTAGGGAAGTGGATGTGTAACATATGTCAGCAAAGCTAGCTGGAGTTTTGTAAAGAATTATATGTCATTTGTATATCAAACAGATTTGTACAGGTGCTTGTGCTGAAAATGTATTTGTAAAGCTACTTGTGTTAAAAAAATGTACCAACAGTGGGTCCTGCTGGACAGAAAATAAATATTCCTGTATGTCAGACTGCATTGTAACTCTTGAAATGAATATATTGTAACAGAGGATACTGGAAGAGAGAGGTTAATGTCAGTCCAGCTAACTTTGAAAAAGTCTGAAATTAAATTACCTGGTTTTAGGCCATAAAGATTGTATCTTACAGTTCTGATTGGAGTCAGAGACAAAATGTCTGTGAAAACCAGGACTAGGAATCCTACTGTATTGTCCTTAGGGGTGAACTAATTGCTACCCTGGAAGGGTGGAAGTTTTACGTCTGTGTATGGTAACACATATGTGCAAGATTCTGGCTCAGTTTCTAGTAAAGGGGGTAGTGTGGGAACCAAAAGTCAAGTGACTAGATGTATATGATGTAATTCTGTAATCCAGCATTAAAATGATGTTTTAATACTAGACGACACAGAAGTCTCAAGGCAGTCTGCTTTTTGAAACCTGACAAAGAAGGATCACTCACCCACTTCATCTTGCCTTGCTTTAGTAAGTAACCAAGGAATAGTAATTCTTTAGATCAGTCAAGAAAATATAGTAAGATTAGTTAAGTACTGTTTTTCTGTTCCTGTGTGAATCTATCCATCTGTGTTATTTTTCATATTTCCTATGACTGAAACTATGGTGTTTATTGTAAACAGATGTTTAATATGTTTATGTTATTTTATTATTTATTAGAAATATATTTAAACTTTTCATTATGGCTGGTCGTTTAGAGAATATTTTAACCTTTGAGAGTACTTATATTTATTTGGTGACACTATGGCCGCTCTTGAAAGTCTTGCTGCATTGGTCAAGCACTAACATTTGTATTAGTATTACTTTTACTCGGTATAATTGGGTACCCCTGTAAAAGCCTTATAGTAGCTGGCTTTGGAGTGTTCTGGTGGCAGTGTCTACCTTATAATCTGGGCAGAGGGGCTTAGCTGATAAATACGTGCCAGCCTTTTCCAGGTGTGTGTGTGTGTTAGTGTAAAAATCAAATCTCAAAGCATGTGTGTGTTGGAGCAGGGACACAGGGCACTGGTTTCACAGAAAGGGTGGTGGAGGACTTGGCTTGGAACACTCGGCTGAGGGCTCAACTCTACAGCTGTGGTCAGTGTGGAGTCTTATTTAGCGCCTGGTGAAAGACAGGGGAAACCCAGCCCCATGATGCGAGTGTGTTCCTTGTGTGCTCTTAAGGGAAATTGTGCTTGGTGCAGAGATCTGCATATGGAAATACTGTGTGCATCTATTTTTGTTCCAATTGAACATCTCTTACCAGTGTCAGTGGTGAGGATTGAAGCTCCTTGATTACTGGCCCAGAGGAGGGACATCACAATATACTAATGCCAGAAGGGCTGCATATTGAAAGGCATAATAATGTGGCAATACTGTTGTATTGGGGATTGTGCAAACATTATAATACTGAGGTAGCTAAAAAAAAAACACTGGAAACATGAGCCACAAAGCATCATAGAAAATGATGAAGTTTATATCACATGGGATCATCCATTACCAACAGTTCAAAAAACTGATGCGAAAAATATAGATATAGTAGTCCATGAAAATAAAATAAAAGTAGTATTTATCACTGAAATTGCTAAACCCAATGACTATAGTGGATTTGCAGGCCGAAGCAAGGGCAATGTGGAAGAAGGATACCCAGACAGTTCCAGTAGTAGTAGGAGCAACGGGTCTTATAAAAAAGAATTTACAATCGTCCTTAGATATGTTACTGTTACATGTAACTCCATACGAACTGCAGAAGGAGTCATTACTGGCCACACTGCGGGTGCTGCGAGGAGCATTTCTGGCTAACATCAAAGACTGAAACAATACTAATTTCATAAACTTTAATCATACTTTGACTTAGGAATGGGGTCCATTCCCACCATGGCATTAGAAACCCAAAAGACTTGGAGAAATTAAAAAAGTGAATGGAGCCTAGCACTCACCAGTTGTGAGGAGAATCTATGTTGAGACGAGACAAATTGGATCCAAGCAGCTGGTGGATCTGATTTCCTCTGAGTCTTAGATGTTGGACCAGAAGGATATGAAGGATTTCAAGATCTTTTTCCTAGACTTCTCATGTCTTTTTTGTTCAGATCTCTCTCTCTCTCTGTCTCTCTTGGTTCTTCTTTAGACTTTTCCCTTCCTTTTCTTTCTTTTTCTATATTCTACTGTCCGGGGCAGCTGAAACTGCGGCTAGTCTTGGAAAACTAGACACAGGTAGTGAGAATGATGAATCTGTCTGATGGGGTAGCATGCCTTTTAGTTTGCGTTTTTCCTTCCGACGTTAAATGGTCCTGGTCTCAAAAGAAGCACAAATGTCACAATTTGCTTCTAGATGGGCAGAACCTAAACAATATGCATATAAAAAGTGCTGGTCTTGATTTATGTCCACAGGCTGTGCACTTCTTAAACCCTTGTTTTTTTCTGACATCAGAAAGGAAATAACAGTTACAACAATATGCACAACTAGGGAATATTAAGGAAGACTGGAAAACTGCTTATATATCTCTAAACTTCTATAGAGAAATGATTTTAACTCTTAACACTTCTATTGAAAAAAATATTTTAATTCTAATGATGCTATATGATACTTATGATCCGAACAATGAAAGCAAGCAATATTTAACAACTATCAAAGTTATACCTATAATGAACACAGCACACCTATAATTTTTACATTAAAGCTATAAAAGGGTTAGACAGGAGTCAGAAATTGGCAATAGCCATGAAAAGAGGATACTTTCAGTTATTGTGACAATACAGAGCCCTCAGAACATGTCTGAAAAGTTCAGTTGGCAAATTAGATATGAGGTACTTCAGTGGAGAAAAGAGAATTATTGGTAGTGGAGGAGTCACAGCCTTGGACTCACAGTTTCAGAAGAAGGCACTGAGGTTAGATCCAATTAGATCTGACAATCCAAAGGATGAATCGGATGAAAACAGACAACAATGGATCCGGTCAGTCTATCAACAGCTGTTTCCGTGAGTGGCAACAGATGGAGGTCAACTCACTGAAACAACTTTCAATTTAGTGAATTTTTCTCTTTTCTACACTGTTGTGGTACCTCGAAGTAGGTATATATAAGTTTAGGGGATGTTATGGATTCTGTGGTACTACCCCTTCCCTGAACAAAAAAAACTTCCTGTGATGTTCTCTGAAAGTTGCTTCAGCCAGCCACTTACTGGAGTGTTTGTTAATGGAACAACATGATTATACCTGTTGCAGGACACCAACCAACAAGGTTTCAGAGGGTAGGAGTTGCCAGTCACTGTGGATACTGTATTAAGATAGTAACATGTTGTTCATAATGGAACAGAGAATGGTGGAAAGTTGGATCCATTTACCTATTAAACCAAAATCCAGCTGAGTGCTGCAGAGTTCTGGGCTGGGACTAGACCTGTTAAATGTGCTTGCCGTGGACAATACACAGCAGCTTTTGAAATTAATGTTTCTGTTTGTGTGTGACAGAAAGGCAATGGAGGTGACTTTTCCTGTCATCTCAAGAGGCTCCAGACAGATTGAAGGTATGGTCACAGAGCAGTGGTTTCCATACTGCTTAACTGTCCAGATTTTCACAGAATGCACAGATGTTTGCCTAATTATTTTTGGTCTTTTCCTTATAAGGTTTGTGGTTTTCTGGCAAATCACTGTGGACTAAAGTCACTAAATAATGACACACATTTCAGTTTCAGGCTTTATATCTTTCAAAAATTGCAAGCTAAAACAAAACAGTTATTCTACTGACTTTCTAACTTTATAAAAGCAATATTTAAAATTGGGGCTTTTGTCCCCCAATTATTTTAGTCTTTGTCCAGATTTCTTGCCCTAAGAGGATGAGAGGTATGGCAGTATCTGATATTTAATGCATTTAATGTATTTAATGCAGTACTAAGTGACACCCTTTGCAAATGACAAGAAAGAATCTTCAGGTAATAATGCTGTTTGGAGGGATCCTACTGAGCAAAGCTGCAAAGAGAAATATTACAAAGTGATAATAACTTCTAGGATCAAACAAATGATTCAGTAGTTGAGCTGTTCATTTATATACTTCATTTTAGTAACAAGATTGTTTCAAGTGGACATAGGCCTATTTACAGAGATGACCTAAGGAGAAAAGTTCCACTTTCACATTCTCAAAGCAATCAGCATTTGGCAAGAGTATTTCAAAGACAGCTTTGGAAAACAACAGCTATATGTACTTACAGGTAAATAAAATGTTTAAGAGTTTCAAAGTATATGAAACATACCAGACTTTGGAGTATGCCAACAGAAATAAAAAAATATAACAAATAAATAGTATTTACCTATGTACACGGTTTCCTTCACCATAGAGTTTATCCCCAGTGACCTGTACAGAAGACAGAAAACAAGAGAAATTAAACAAGACAGTATATTTACAACTTGCACATTATTTTATGGTGACTTGTCTCACTTTTAAGTTTACCATGCAGAAGAAATCTCATAAATATTGCAATCTAGTGTGGAACATCACTATCAAAGCGTAAAGTAAGAAATTAGTGATGAAAAAAATGTGTGTGCATTTGTACGAGTGGGGGGATAAGTTGTAATTTTTTTTTGAAGAATGACTCATACTAAGATGTGTGACAGCTCAAGAGATGAGTACACTAGATGTGTGAAAGAGTAGTACATGAATCATACTGATGAATATTAAAGGGCAGTATAAAAAGGCCAACAAGATGCAAGAATGTAGAGTTGGAGACATTGACTCCAGTTTTATAGAGGTTATAGTATTTCTGTATTGAGGTTTAAGTGGGTTAGTCACTAATGGATGTAACTATTTACAGAGAAGACTCGGAGAAAAACTGCATAATGAGTACATAAGAACACTACAAATTATAATACAAACAATTTGTTTATTTATTTATTTTATTTGTGCTTTATTGAAAGATTTATCTTCACTAGGCTTGTGGCTTCTTTTCACTGGTGACCCAAGGTGATATTCATACTGACTTGGGAAAATTTGGCCAGGGCACCCAAGAAATGCACTACTCTTTTTGTTAACTGCCACGAGATTTTTTTTTACATCCACGAGCTACCACCAACTCAGGCAGACAGAACCTTAGTTTAATATGTCATCCAAATGATGGGCATGCAATAGGTGGCTACCAGACATGTTGATTTTACCAAAAAATGTGAATGAGATGAAAAATTCAGTAATGAAACATTACATGATCTGTAAATATCCAAGCTCTAAGCATCTGAATGTATATATACAGGCTTTAAATAAAAGCAGTGAAATTAAAACATACCTTGCACTTGTAAATATTAGACATGGTTGTATAATATGGATTAAATACTAATCAGATATGCATTTCTATTTAGTACATGCTTGCACATAAGGCTATGCACATTCATTTAGATTAACAGGAGAGCAGACCTCTCAACCTCTTAGCACAAAAAGTCTGGACAAAGCCAAAAATAATGGGGAGACAAAGTCACAAAACTAGGGGCACATTTTAAATATTACTCTTATAAACTTAGAAAGCTGCTAGAATAAAACATCTTTTGTTGCCATGCATTTTTCTGATGGATATTAAGCCTGAAACTCAAATGTCTGTCATTATCTAGTGAATCCAGTCCTCACTGATTTGCTGCAAAAATCCAGACAACCACAAATTGTATGAGGAAAAAGCCAAAAATATGAGGCAAAAATCCGGAGAGTTGAGAGGTATGCAGGTGAGGCCAAGAAAGATTAAGGCAAAAACAGACAGCACTGAGAATATAGCTGAGAATTGTAAATAGCTTGTTCATTCCTTGAAGTGACTAAATAGCTAACAGTAGTCTAGAGAAAAAGTAGTTTATGTTAAGAAGGTTGGGTAGGATAAATTACTTGTCTGATGTTACAGAAGCTGAGTGGTAATATAAACCTGGTCACAAAATGAGAGTTAAAGGGTAATGGAGTTAAAAGGTAACAGATAAACTGTTAAAGTTAGTCAACTTAGAGCTGAAAAGATGGTGAAAAAGCAAAGATATCGGCAATGAACAGAGTAAGAAGGAAATGTTTTGTAGGTTTAGAATAATGCAGTCCAAGTCAGAATATGATGAAAGTATGTAAAAGTATACCCTACTGCTTTTAAAATGCATTAAGTATTCCATATGTGTTGGCGTACAAGCATGGCTTATTCTGGAGCTTTAAAGACAGATTTGTAGACAGGAGGTCTGCTTATTTATCTTACACATGATGGGACTTAGTTCCATTTTCAAGGAAGATTGTGTCTGAAAACTTTGTTACCTACTTTACTGCACTAGCTGTATGAGGTAGAGTTCTGAAGACCTTAGTCATCTAGAGATCTGATGTTAGGACAGAATT
Source organism: Protopterus annectens (assembly GCF_019279795.1). Classification (NCBI taxonomy): domain Eukaryota; kingdom Metazoa; phylum Chordata; order Ceratodontiformes; family Protopteridae; genus Protopterus; species Protopterus annectens. The sequence goes on from NC_056748.1 coordinate 1,048,343,742, forward strand.
GTAAAGAAATCATGACAACAGTTGCAATACAATCATTTAACTATGATCATATGCTAACTGTATGTTATGGTGTTAATTAAGGCAGAACCATTTAACGAATGTAATAAAAAGATGTAAACCAGCTGCTGAACTCCCAGTTTTACCATGCTTTACCGATTTCCCATCTCAAACACCTTCCCTGCTTAGGGACATCAAGCTTTTGGAACAGGTTCTGTGTAAGATCACAGGTTCATATGAATGTACTAGGCTAACAACCATAAGGATACTTACAAGCCTAGTCAAGCTTCCCAATATATTCAGCAACTTTTTTGCACCCTAGGTTATTTTACGGGTATATTTTAATGGCCAAATGTAAGTTGAAGCATGGCTGGGCAAGCATTTACAGGCTGCCTCTGTCCATTAGAAACATAGGTGCCAGACCAGTGGTGAATTTCCCATCCACTGGTCTAATTTACACCTGAATAAAGTTAGGGAATAGCTCTGCTATTCCTGGATGGTAAGCCTGTTCCAGAGAAAGGGTATTCTCTGAGGCACATACCTGTCCATCCAACAAGTTCTATTTATGTTACAGGCAAGTCTCTGGATCAGGTAGTTCTGATACTACTTGATTTGCAGATATGCAAAAGATCCATCAGAAAAGGATACATGGATGACTTCTATGCCAGGTACAGATCAGAAAACAGGGATAGGGCTTTGATGCGATCCTTAAAGGACATGTCTATGCCCTGTATTGTTTATGTGAAGAACCTCTGTGAACATTATAGTTGTTGCCAGTGCCTGGTCAAGTATATACTAAAGGGGTGTTGTACTCAGTGATGGGTTTGATGAGGGTCAAATGTCTTGGAACAATGACTTCCTTGGGCCTGTTTGCCATACCCTTGTTTATAAGTTGTGCAACATTGAATGATTTCCTTCCTACCTTGGAAATATGCTGGTCAAAAGCCAGGATACATACATAAGTCCCTAAATCCTTGACTACTGGGTCTACTCCTATGGGTGTGTTATCAATGAGGTAGTTTTCTGATGTAACCGACATTCCATACAGTACTATTATGCATTTCTAGGCATTGAGTTTTAAACCATGGTTCTGGCACCAGTTATTGTAGGACAACACAGATATTATAAATCTGTTGGAAAATACAGTTGTGCAACAGTAGATGTTTGAATTTCACACTGCCACAGTGTGGTATGTGTTCTGTCCATGCACAAACCCACTCCGGCAGCTGTCCAGCCCTAGGAAGCCCCTCCTCTGACTATCTCTGACAGGAGATCAACTAAGCTTCTCCCATGAGGGGAAGCCTAGCCCCTGTCACAGGAAGTTACTTGTTCAGGCTTTTAGTGCTAAGTAAGAACCAAGAAGGACCACAAACATGCCTTCTCAATACATCAGAAGTGGCTGCATTTCCAGAAATTGTGTCTGCATCTTCCAGTACATTTCTCAAAGAATGTTTTGAAGCCTGAGTCACACTAGAAACAATCTCATTTATATAACACTTCTGTTTAGCAGGCAAAGATGCAGCAAAGTCATCTAAATGCAGTTTGCGAAATAAACTTCCACCTAAAGCCTAGATAATTTAGAATTCTAAAGACTAAATTACTTAACTGAGACAACTTTTTCTCCAAGATTCTTACCACGTGCAATTGTATCTTGGAGTGTAGATTTAAAAGAAGCCAATGACCTCTTTTTAGAGGTGGGAGCTGAAGAAACTACAGCTGAGTCAGCTGACAAAGGAGTAAACAGAGCTTTAAGCTCAGACTATACCTTGTATTTCTTCATATCCTTTTTAGGAACTGGTTCATTAACCAAAGGGGTTTTACATGCAGTTTTGTAGACACCTTCTATGGAAAGTAACAGAGAAGGAACAGTTAAAACATGTGGAATTCCAATCTCAATAAAACTGCCAATCTCTGGCTCAGCTTTAGATTTCTTCCAGTCAAATAAATCTCTAAATCTAGCTAGCAACTGTGGAAAGGTGGGCACCTGCTTGTTTTTTTTGAACCTGTTCACCTTCTGAAGAATCAGTTTAACTCAGAGTATTCACTATTGCATACATCAAAGTTTCCATCAAAATCTGCAGCTAGACAGACCTGTAGAAAAGGCAGCCCCACAGTCATTCAGAATAGGAGCATAGTCTCTGAGATTAGCTGACTTTAAAACACTCTTAATAGGCAAACCACATCAGCTCCATACTTGCTAGTGACCTGACTACCTGCAGTGTGTTGAAGTTTCTGTTTCTTCTTACTGTGAACTACACTGGTGGACAACATTTCTAGGGATAGAATATTATGTCTAGCAAGGAGTTTCTTAACCAAGACCTCTCCTGTACCTAAAGGGTTTGGGTCTACTGTACCTGAACCAGGTACTAGAACAGCCCCAGAGGATGTGTCTGACCCACATACCATAGACAGCTGCGAGCTCAAATCAGAGGGTCATGGGGAAAAAGGTAAGTGGTCTGTGAGCTATTTTAAAGCAACAGCAGATTTATAAACTGTGGGCTGAGGCATATTTTTGTTGATTTGTTTTTCTTTTTAGGTGAAAATAGATCTAATGGAGGTGGGGTGTCAGCCGTATCAGGATCCATCAAGTTAGTGAAAAAAACACCAGCCAGAGCAACACACTTGACACTATTAATGGCTGACTAAGGGTAGCAATAATAATAAATATAAACTATGTCCCCACACAGTAACTAGGGCTAAACTGCACAACACATAACAGAAACATTTTAAATTGTGCTGAACCTCATTCTACAACCTGTGTAGTGTAATACACAGCACACACAGTTACAGTACCAAGTAAACTTCACTTGTCCAAGTAATGCCAAAAAACAAATACAAGCTCTTATATCAAATAGAAACCTTTCAAATCAGCATAAATAAGCATTTACCTAGAGATTCGCTTGTTAAAAATGAAAAATTCTCCACAAAAGATGCAAATAAAGTAATGTGTCAGAATCATAATTTAATAATAAAACGTTGCTGTGTTAAAACAGTACTAAATATCATATAAATGAAAAAAAGAGGAAAAATGCAATATTTTCCTGTCATAACTTCAAAATGAAAGAAAAAAAAAAACAGAAACAGCAGGTGCTATTATATTGAGACTCAGCATGCAAGAGGCAGTCCCTAGTGTTTAACTGACATCACAGAATTTCAGTTTCACAGTTACAAGTCATAAAACACTTTAGAAAACTCCCATAACTGCTTAAAAGCAGTATTAAGCATGCAAACATTACAGAGGAATAAAGCAGCAGTAATAAAAACCAAGTACATTAAAATAGAAAATTAACATAAACACACACACATATATGTGTATATGTGTGTGTGTGTGTGTGTGTGTGTGTGTGTGTGTGTGTGTGTGTGTGTGTGTGTGTGTGTGTGTGTGTGTGTGTGTGTGTGTATGTGTGTATGTGTGTATATATATATATATATATATATATATATATATCTATATATCTATATATATGGGTCTACTTTGCTTGGCCATCCTGTTGAACTTTGCCCCCTTACCCCCGCAGTAGTGCAATCTTGGAGTTGGTATATTTAGTTAGGAGGGTGTGGTGGGTTTAGTTTTGTTTGGTTTATTTTTTTTTTCAGGATGGCAAAGCAGTTACATACCTCAAGTGATAAGTCGGTGTCCAGGATGTCAGTCTTTTGGGTTTGTCTGTCCTTTCATCTTGGCGATATGAAAGTCAGGTAAGTGGAATGTCGATGTATTGAAGTAGATCAATATATATATATATATCTATATATATATATATCTATATATATATATATATATCTATATATATATATATATATATCTATATATATATATATATATATATATATATATATATATATATATATATATATATATATGGGTTCCAGACATTTGCTCAGATGAGCAAACGAATGAAACCCAAATAGCCAGGCATACTTACACAAAAGTGCTTTTCACCGAAGAAGCACTAAGCACTTTCGCGTAAGTATGCCTGTTGCCGAGGCTGTACTACAGTGCGGGTAAGGGAAACTTCTCTTTTTTCCACTGTGCTGTGGTCCCGGAGGGAGAATATTAAAGTAGGGGGGTGTGGGGGGCACAGCCCCCCTGCTAAAATGTTAATGTAGTGTTTTTTTTTTTTGTAACATGCTTTAACGAAAGCGCTTTTTCGATAAAAGTGCTTTCATTAAAGTGTGTTCGGTTATTATGGATTTGGAAGTTCGCTCATTTGAGCAAACTTCGTAGATCCATATATATATATATATATATATATATATATATATATATATATGTTGTTGTTGTTGTCTTTTGGCTTTTCCCGGTTAGGGGCTGCCACAGCGTAACTCCGGTCCACTAATAATTGGCAGTAGATTTTCACGAATGCCGAGGTGCCAGCTCGACGTTCAACCCTCAACGAAGGCACACCCATTTACACAGGTCTTTCGAACGCCCACCCAACTATATATATATATATATATATATATATATATATATATATATAGGTCTATATCACATAGTCGATGTTTAATAACTTCAATCACGGAATGTTCGAACCATCCTGTTTGAAGTTAAAAAACTTCGACTATTGATAATAAAGAAAAAAATAAATAAATAAATAAACTGTTGTAAGCAGGGAGGCAAACCCCCCCCCAGCTACTTAAATATACCAATTCCGAGATCACACCACATTGAACAAAACAGAAACCTCCCCTTACGAAGATTTCCATTGAAATGCTCAAACTTCTGCAAATTAAAACTTATGGTCCCGACCATATGAGGTTTGAACTTGCAGAAGTTCGACTATCTGATAGGAACACTATATCTATATATAATATATATATATATATATATATATATATATATATATATATATATATATATATATATATATATATATATATATATATATATATATATATATATATATATATATATATATATATATATATATATATATATATATATATATATATATATATATATATATATATATATATATATATGTATATACACGGATCACCTTCAGATGCCCGAAATCGCGTTTCGCCGACACACAAATCACCGACACCAAAAGACCGACAACAAAAAATTACCGACAACGCAAAACACCGAAAACCATTACACCAACACACTACACGTAAACAACACAGTACACTACATAACATATCCACTATCCCTAACCCAAACCCTAACCCTAAGGTCCGACACTACCTAAGGTCCGACACTACCGCACACTCACCCTACCTGCACCCTAACCCTAACTCACTTACCCACCCCTAACCCCAAGGTCCGACACTACCGCACACTCACCCTACCTGCACCCTAACCCTAACTCACTTAACCCACCCCTAAACCCACAGTCCCTCACTATCGCACACACACCCTACCTGCACCCTAACCCTAACTCACTTAACCCACCCCTAAACCCACAGTCCCTCACTATCGCACACTTACCTGTCCGCTCCCTAACACTAAATCCCTCACTCTATCGCACACTTACCGAGTCCGTCGGGTTCTCACCTTGTCGGTCATCTGCTTTGTAGGTGTTTTCGTCCCGTCGGATTCCGTGTCGGCGAAACGCGATGTCGGGCATCTGAAGGTGACCCATATACACACACTCACACACACACACACACACACACACACACACATATGGGTCCCCTTCAGTCGATCGAATGTTTACAAGTTCAAACCACATATGGCCAAGACCATATTTTCGAACTTGTAAAAGTTCGATAGGACTGAATGGAGATCTCTGTACAGAGCGGAAAGGGAAGATTTCCCATTTCCGCAATGTATTGCGATCTCGGAGTTGGTATATTTATTTAAGGGGTTGTGGGGGGTGCAGATGGGCATAGCTCCCCTGCTATAGACGTTTAGTTTTGTGTTTTTTTGTTTTACGTGTTTTTATTTCAGTGTTTGAACTTTTATGAGTTCAAACATATGATCTCGGCCATATGTGGTTCGAACTTGTAAAAGTTCGATCTACTGAAGTAGATCCACACAAACACGCACATACACACACACACACACACACACACATATATATATATATATATATATATATATATATATATATATATATATATATATACATACACACAAACGCACACACACACATACACAGACACAAACAGACACACACACACACACACACACACACACACACACACACACACACACACACACACATATATATATATATATATATATATATATATATATATGTATATATATATATATATATATATATATATATATATATATATATATAAAAAACGTGCATTGTAGACAAGCTCAGCTGAGACTTCAGAGTAATCAAACAATTACAACTTGTTCAGAAATCAAAACTTCTTTAGTGAAAGACAAATATATGAGTGCTTTCACCCTTAAATGAGCTTTGTTGGATCACTACAGTGCATGGTTCTTTTTTCCTGACTTTTTAGGATTTTCAGCCAGCAGCATTGTTGCTCATCAGTACCAGTTTTCTCTGTGGTTTATTGTTTTTCCTTATGTAAGGGAGACGTCTTAGGTTCATAGGTTCATAGGTTCATACTAGGCTATCTGCCCGAGGGCATTTACAAGCCTAGCCCATCGTTTTGTGGCTTACGCCACCCCTTTAGTATGGGGAACTATACCCATTATTTTGCTGTGCCTCTGTCGAGAAGTGACACTGAGGTAATCCCTGGGGTATATCTGCGATCTCCCATCCATTGGTCAAGATTTCTCTTGAACAAGGCCAGCGAGGTGCTCTGCCTCACATGTACTGGGATTTTGTTCCACAGCATAGGGAGACTTTGGGTGATGAATCTATCCCTCCAGCACGTCCTATTAATAGCCGTGTCGAGGTTTAAGTCTCCGCCCTTGTGGCTCTGATGGATCTAGATTTTTGAGGTGAAGCATATTCATCAAATCTGGGTTTGACATGGCCTTGTATGTTAGGCAAAGGTCACCTCTGAGCAAGCGGTGGCGACTGAATAGAGCTGGAGTTCTTTCAGTCGGGCAGCATAGGACAGATTTTGAGACCCGTTATTCTTTTGGTGAGGAACTTTTGTGGCCTCTCCAGCTGCTGCAAGTGTCGGGTCAGATACATTCCGAATGGGGCATTGTACTCAATCATTGGTCTGATGAGTGATGAGTAAAGGGAGACTATGACCTCCCTTGATCTAGATGTGAATCCCTTCATGATAAGGTGGGCAATGTAGAAGGTCTTCCTAACTACTTTAGCTACATGGGTGTCGAATGACAGACTACTATCAACCTGGGTCCCCAGGTCCCTGATAACTTCTTCTGTGCTCAGTGGATTGCCACCTATTTGGTAGCTACGGGTAACCTTGTTTTTCCCAAAGGGTATGACTATGCACTTTTTGGCATTTAACTTTAGGCCGTGGCTCTGGCACCAGTTATCCGTTTCTGTGAGACCCTTCTGAAGGATATCTGTGTCAGATGTGTTTTCTACTATGGCGCCCAGTTTGCAGTCATCTGCAAACTTTGTCAGCCATAACTCTCCTGTGTTTGCTTGTACTTGGAAAAGTAGATGCCAAACAAGAGTGGGCCCAGGACTGAGCCCTGTGGGACACCACTTGTGACAGGCTTTGAGTCTGACATGGCGCCAGCAACTCTGACCCTGTGGGTTCTGTCACTCAGCCAGTTTGCAACCCATCTTGTGATGTATGGGTTAACATTTAAGTTGATGAGTTTTTCAATGATACCCGAGTGGGGTATTGTATCAAGGCCTTAGCCAGATCGAGGTAGGCTGTATGGACTGCCTTTCCCTCATCAATGGCTTTGGTGACTGTTTCAAAAAGTCAACCAAGTTTAAAAGGCATGATCTGCCTTTGACAAAGCCAAACTGGGTTGGATCCAAAGTCTGCAAATTCCTATGTCTTTATTTATGAGGTCCATTATGATCCTCTCCATGGCTTTGCAGATAAGGCTTGTCAAGCTAATGGGCCGGTAATTTCCAGGGTCTGTGGAGGCACCGCCTTTGTGAAGTGGGACCACAGTTGCAGTGCGCCACTCCCTGGGTACGTATCCAGAGGTAAGACTTTGATTAAACAGCTGTCCTAGCTGTGGGTTTAATTCCTCATTGAGTTCGTGGAGCACACAGCCGGGGACACCATCAGGTCCCATGGATGCTGTGTTTTATGCTTTGGAGAGAGCAGTTCTCACTTGGGCGCTGGAGATGTTTGGGGGGCTGCAATCGTTTGGTATAGATATCTCTCCTTTTGGGGGGTAGGGGGGGGAGAAGTTTGCACTGAACCTGTCAGCCAGTATGTTGGCAATGTCTGTAGGATCAGTAATCTTCACATCATTTTGAACTAGTTCTGAGCATATCTGGGAGTTTCCTCCCAGGTTTCTAACATAGCTAAAGAAGGCCTTATGATTGTCTTTTGAGTCTTTAGCTATTTTTCTCTCGAAATTTGCTTTGGATGATTTTATGAGAGCTCTTAGTTTTTTACTTATAGTGATCAAGGGTGTCTTACCTTTTAAGGATTTTGCTCTATCTTGTAGTAGCTTCCTCCTTTTGTTATAGTTTGTTTATGGCTGGGGTCCACCAGACTGGACGCTTGCCTTTGGTACAAAGAGTCTTTGTTTTGCTTGGGATTGCCTTATCCATGCAGTCCTGCAGGTGCTGGTAGAAGGCATTTGTAAGTGATTCAGCGGCTTGAGTACTGTTTTCCATGCTCGGGGCCTTAAAGGAGACCACACTAGTCTTTAGAAGTGTGAAGTCGGCTTTTGAGAAGTTCTTTACTGTGGTCTTTTTTATTTCAGGTGGGGTGGGATGAGGACCTCCAGCGAGATTAGTTTGTGATCTGATCTCACCAGTGAGGGGTATACTTCCGGTGTTGAACATTGTGCTCCCATGTTCGTGATGATGAGATCAAGTATGTTATCTCCTCTTGTGGGGATGGTGACTAGTTGTTCCGTGGCATTTGAGTTTATGAATTCCAGGAACTTTTGGGCTAGGGTGTTTGGGCTTGAGTAGTGTTCCCAGTCTATATTAGGGTAATTGAAGTCACCTAGTATGATGGTGTTTGGTGATACATTTATCCCTCTAGTGTTTTCAGGAAGGCCATGTGAGGTTCCTGAGTTTGTGAGGGTGGCCTGTAACATGCTACAATTTGCAGAGCAGTCTTGCCTATGGTTAATTGCACCTGGATGGTCTCCGATGCATCGTGCGTTGCCACCAGTCTTGAGGTGTGGGTGTCCTTGATGAATATGGATACCCCCCCTCCTTTCTTGGTATTGTCTGGATTTTGGGGCCGGAACGCATGATATGAGGTAAAACCTGATAGCGCTGGGGTGCTCTCAGGAGCCTTGAACCAGGTTTCTGTCACAGCACAGACATCGATGTTCTCCATACTGAGAAGGGCCTCGAGTGCGCGCATTTTGAGATTTAGACTTCTGGCATTGAGCAGCATTACCCTTAGTTTTTTTTCCTTTTTTGTGTTCTAGGGTGGTATGTTTAGAATTTGAGCCTTGCCTAAAAAGGCACTATGGGGTGGCAAGAGCCTTTGCCAATATCCGGAATCCCAGGGGTGACAGGTGCAAGCCGTCCCTTGCGAAGCAGCGTGGCTTGTCCAGCATGTCATCCCAGGCAGACAGACACTGGATCCCCTTTGAATGACACCAGTGTTTAAGCCAATTGTTAAAGCTGATCATCTTATCTCTGTATTGTGGCATCATTCTTGGTGAAGGTAGGATACTGCTCAAGGTCAGGGTCATACCTGCCTGGGCTACATAATCAGAGAGCTCCTCAATGTCTCTTTTCATGTAGTCCAAGGAGGTGCGTCTCAGGTCGTTTACACCAGCGTGGACAATGACTGAGTCATATTTGTACCTGCTGTTGAGAGACCTGAGTGCTTGCGTTATGTGGCGGATTCTAGCGCCCGACAGGCAGCTTACTGTGACCTTCTCCTTACTCAGTCTGGTGAGCGGGACGTCAGTGTGTCTGACTATGGAGTCACCAATGACTAGTGTGTCTGGCATTGTGTTTGGCCTTAAGGGCTGTGACTGTTTGACACTCTGACTGTGAGGTCTATGTGTTGCAGGTGTTGTGTTCTGAGGTGGTGGTTGTTTGGGTGTCTGCTTTTGTGGCCTCTGCTGTTTTGGTAGATTTTTGATCAGAGCCTCCGAGTATGTCTTTGTGTGTTTATGTGTATGATTTGAGGTTGTAATGGTACTATGTGAGACTGGGTCTATAGTGTGTGTGGTAACCTTCTCCTCCTGACTGGTCTTGCCAGTCCTATGTTGAGAGAGCTCAGCCTCCAGTTTGGCCGTATAGTTGCATCTCTCGCATGTATTTGTGTTTTGTGGGAGGAGGAGAGGGTTGTCTGTGTACATGAGGCAATTGTAGCATTGCCTCAATATTTCCAGGTTCACCAGCTGAGCAGGAGAGGACACTAGCAACTGATCCCTCGACATGCTAGAAGGATAGACAAAAAACTTTAAAAAAAGATTCCGGGGGACGTGGGTGACCGAGAAATGGGGGGTTGCCTTTTTGGGGTACTATCTATGACAAGAGTGCCGTATCAAGGTAATAAGTACTGTAGGAGCAAGTGCTAGGTTTAACAGATAGAGAATAGTCTACTTGGAGTCAAGTAGAGATGATCTTTTTAGTTATAGGATACGCTGATTAGATCAGTAGTATAGTTAGAGGAAGGTAGTTTTAAGGGAAAATTTGAAGAGTGGACTTTAGGTAGCCTGAATAGTTTAAACCTGCTTAACCGGCGCTGCCCTAGTGTGCAACAGTGGCAGCTCCGCGCTAAATCGCGCTAAATCGCGCTAAACCCCTCCTAAGGCTGGAAAACTATATTGCCTCAACACAAGGATCTGTACCCCTCCTAAGGCTGGAAAACTATATTGCCTCAACACAAGGATCTGTACTTTTCATGTAAATACATACATACATATATATATATATATATATATATATATATATATATATATATATATATATATATGTGTGTGTGTGTGTGTGTGTGTGTGTGTGTGTGTGTGTGTGTGTGTGCGTGCGTGCGTGCGTGTGTGTGTGTATATATATATATATATATATATATATATATATATATATAAAGAAATAAATATATATATATATATATATATATATATATATATATAATATATATATATATATATATATATATATATATATACCCATACACACACACACACACACACACACACACACACACACACACACACACACACACAATTTTTGTTGCTTTTAAATAAAATTGAAAGAAATCAGAAGTATATAATAATAAAGAGAAATGAAGTTCCCAAACTGATCTTATCTGAGTCTGGGAGGTGTAATCCACTAACAATGCTGGCTGCCGAGGTGATTCAACTGTATGATTCCTACAGCTGGCACTAAAAGACCGAACATTTGGCTTCCTGTGATGGGAGGTGTTAGCAGGTCCCATGTAAAAAGGAGACAGAGGAGGGAATTCTGGGCTCCAGAAACCTGGCAGTATGGATTTGTGCAGGCACAGAACCAATATGCTACTGTGGAAGTGTGAATGATGAACATCTGATCTGAGATGGCTGAATGAGGGATCTGAATTTTTTTCAGATTGGTGGAAAGGAAGGTGAGGGAGAAAGATGTTTAGATGCAAAAAAACTAAGGGTAAACGCAATGTGAGACAACCATGTAAAGACTGTATGTGTAGGCTATGATGGATTTACCAACATAGCAGAGGTGTAGCCAGAGAATTTAATTTTGTACTCGTGTGCTCGTACTGCTGCCCCCAACCCACCTGGTAGTTAAAAAATTGAGACAGCACTGAATAAGAAGTTATGTACTCACCATAATGTTCCATCTGAGTAGGTGGCTTCATTTGTCTGCAACCTGTGGGTCTTGGATCCGATATCGGATCCGAACCGGCAACTTGTAGCATAGCTATGGATCCGAGCTCCTAGCTCCTCCCCTCACCCATAATCCCCTGCCAACCTCCTATGACCTCAGATCAAGTTTGCCCCTCTATGGATATCTGAAAAGGTGTTCCAACAAGCGTAATAGATAGAACAATATAACAGGACCAAGTTCTGAAGGCCAGGGGGAAGGAGGGAGGGATGGTTGCTGACAAATGAAGCCACCTACTCAGATGGAACATTATGCTGAGTACATAACTTCTTAATCTGGAGTAGGGACTTCATTTGTCAGCAACCTGTGGGACAGAGTCCCCAGCTACCTGAATCTTGGGCGGCCATCATGGAAGGATGTTCCGGAGCACTGCGGAGCCAAAGGATGCTCTCCGTCTAGAAATTACGTCCAGTTTGTAGTGGTTAATAAAAGTATGAGATGAGGCCCAAGTAGCTTCCGAAAAAATATCATCCAATGGCACTCTAGATTTAAAGGCAGCAGAAGTACAGATGGAGCGAGTGGAGTGTGCATGGACTCCCTCAGGTGCGGGCCTCCCAGAAGCTTGGTAAGCCAGAAGAATACATTGAGAAATCCAACGTGACAAGGTGACCTTTGAAACTGCTTTACCCAAACTGAATTTAGCAAAGGAGACAAACAACTGATCAGATTGTCTGTGACCAGCTGTCCTATGAATATAGAAACGCAGCTGTCTGTGTACATCTAAGGAATGCAGCTTGTACTCTCCTTTATTTTGATACTTAGGGAAGAAAACCGGTAAGTTGATGGACTGATTGATATTTATTTCCAACGCCATCTTTGGAAGAAAGGAGGGATTGGTCCTGAGGTACACTCTGTCCGGATGGAAGACCAAGTAAGGAGGCTTTACGGAAAGGGCTTGGAGTTCCGAAACTCTCTTGGCTGAAGTGATGACTACCAGGAATGCTGTTTTCCAGGACAAATATTTGAGATCGATCGATGCGGCTGGTTCAAAGGGAGAAGCGGTCAAGGCTTGAAGGGCTAGAGAAAGATCCCAAGGGGGTACAGCTTCTTTGATAGGGGGCCTGAGTAGAAAGGTGCCATTGAGAAATGTTTTGCACAATTTAGCTGACATCAAAGGACCTGTCTCATGTCCCACATGGTAATGGGAGATGGCTGCCAACTGTACCTTGACTGTCGAACAACTAGCTCCTTGCTGAAAGAGTCTGGTTAGAAAATCCAGTACGGACGGTAGAGGGGCAGTGAAGGGATCCAGATTATGATGTTCCGCCCAGATGGAAAAGCATCTCCATTTACTGCGGTATATTTTTCTGGTGGAAGGCATATGTGCTGCCACCAGGATGGCTTTGACTGGTGAAGAGATGCCGGGAGTCCTGACTAAGAGTGGAACTGGAGCAACCAAGCTGTCAGCTTCAGGTTGACCAGATTCGGGGTCTGTAATTCCGATGTATGGGAGATTAGATCCGGAGTGGGATCCAGAATCCAAGCAGGATTCACTAGATGAGACCACAGGTAAGGGAACCAAGTTTGCCGAGGCCAGAATGGGGCAATGAGGATCATTCTGCTCCCCAACCGCGAGGCTTTCTGTAAGAGCTTTAGCATCAGGGGTAAAGGAGGGTAGGCATAGAGTAGACCGGGCGGCCAAACATGCACCAGAGTGTCTCTCGGGGCTTCCCCTGGTGGGGGAAACAGAGCGAAGAAGCTGTCGCATTTCGTATTTAAGGGAGAGGCAAAGAGATTGCAGCAGGGTTGCCCCCATTTTGCGAATATCTGCTTCGCTACTAGTGGGTTGAGAGACCACTCGTAAGGGGAAAGAATGGTGCAGCTGAGTTTGTGCGCCAGAATGTTGGCCCTCCCCAGAATGTGCGTTGCGATCAGAAAGCGTTTGGTGGAAATCGCCCATTCCCACACTCTCATGGCTTCTCGGCATAAGGGGTAGGATCTGGTTCCCCCCTGTTTGTTGATGTACCAAACAATAGACATGTTGTCTGACTGAACTGCAATCGTTCCTACGGGGAGGAGATTCTGAAGTGCCTGCAATGCCAACAGCACCGCTCTCATCTCCAGAACGTTGATATGCAAGGAGGTCTCTGTGTCGTTCCACGTGCCTTGGACTGTCCTGCCCGTGTAATGGCCCCCCCACCTGAGGCAAGAGGCATCCGTGGTCATCGTGGCGAGAGGGGGAGGAGTGCAGAAGGGCCGGCCTATATGGAGGTCCGGGGATTGGAGCCACCATAACAGAGCCCTCCTGCAAACCTTGCTGATAGAGATAGGGTGGCAGAGAGGAAGAGATTGGAAGGACCATTGCACTTGAAGGGTCCACTGCAGTACCCTCATATTTAGGCAAGCACATGGAAGCAGCGTTATTGCAGCCGCCATGGAGCCCAGCACCCTCAGGACCAATTCCGCCAGCTTCCGATTGTAGGATGGCCCGCACATGCAATCTCAGATTCTGTAGTCGTTCTGAAGTCAGGAAGACTCATAGATCCCTGGTATCTAATCTAGCCCCTATAAACTCTATTACTTGTGTCGGAGCAAGGGAAGATTTGTCCGCATTGATTGTGATGCCTAACTGGGGGGCTAGGTGGAGAAAGTAATCTCTGGCTGAGCAGAGTAGATGCCTTGTTGGGGCGGTTAGAAGCCAGTCGTCCAGGTACGGAAAGACCTGCACTCCCTGGAGTCTCAGGTGGTCCGCTATCACTGTTAAAACTTTGGTGAACACCCTGGGGGCTGTGGTGAGGCCAAAGGGAAGGACCCTGAACTGATAATGACTGGCTCCCAGCCGGAAGCGGAGAAACCTCCTGGATCGTCTGTCCATTAGAATGTGGTAGTACGCATCCTTGAGGTCTATAGAGTACATCCGATCGCTCTCCCGTAAGAGGGGGAGAATGGATTGAAGAGTGACCATTCGGAATTTTTCCTTGGTTACTGACAGGTTCAAGAGGGAAAGATCTAGAATTGGTCTCAAGTCCCCCGTCTTTTTTGGCACCAGAAAGAACCTGGAGTAGAACCCTAATCCGAGCTGGTCTTGGGAGACGGGTTGGATGGCTCTTTTTTCTAACAGCTGCTGGATTTCTGTGGCTGCAGCCTCCCTCTGATCGGGTGGAACATCGGGGAGGCTCCTGAGTTTGGGGACATGATACATTGGAATTTTGTAGCCTCTGGATATGATACGAAGCACCCAGCGGTCTGATGTGATGAACTCCCATGCCGCCAGATGCCTCGAGAAATGCCCCCCGACTGCCTCCAGAGCAGAGCAGTCGAGCAACCCTTCAGGGCTGCTGCGTGGGCCTGTCAGAAAAGGATTCTCTGGACCCAAAGTTCTTCAGGGCCCCTCTGCCCCTAGGACAGCGTCCTCCCTGTCCTCCTCTGCCACGGAAGGACTGGTTGTCCGGAGCAGGTTGGGAATGTTGCGATTTCCGGAACCACATCTTCTTCTGTCCCTTTTGGTTCTTCGAGAAGGACCTCTGGGGAGCAGAGAAAAGGACTCCGACGACAGACAACATCTTCCCGTCCTTCTCGCTCTGGACCAGTGTTTCGCGAACGGTCTTGCCAAACAAGGCAGAACCATCAAAAGGGGCGTTCGCAAAGGACACCTTAAAGGGCTCCGCGAAGTCCCAATGCAGGACCCAGGCCTGACATCTCATGACTAGGCCCGCTCTGCTAGCTCTAGCGGCTCCCTCAGTAGCGTGGGACAAAAGCCGCATAGAGGTATTGGAGATAGACCTTAGAGTGGCCATTCGAGTGGAGTACAACTGCTTGTCCGCCGACATGGACTCAGTGGGGAAGCAGCATATTCTTTGATTAGATCCCGATGCATCCTGATGACATGTGCCATATAGTTCAGAGACCTTACCGAGAAGGTCGCTGAACTAAAAACCCGCTTCCCAAGGCGATCCATCGAGTGGGACTCCTTGGTCGGTGGATGGACCAAGGGGCTCTCCTGAGCTAGTTCCCTCTTCGTGGCTGCCGCCGTCAACATGGCATCTATGGGGGGACCCTTGCTCCAGTGGGACCAGTCTGCGGGGGGGCTCAGTATCCTGTCCGGGCATTTAGGGACTGGCTCCACAGTGTCCGGCTCCTTCCACGCCCTGGTGGTAATAAGGTCCACCAGGGGGTCGGCTGGAGGGGACACCCAAGAGGTAGACAGGACTGCTTCGAATGCCTCCAGGAACACGGACTCATCAGAGGAAGCCTTGGGGGCAGACCACCCACCTCTGATCCTAAGCATTTCCATGATGTCTCCAAAGGAGACATCCTCCGGGGGTGACCTTTGGGAGCCTTCCCCTTCATCCAAGTCCGTGTCCTCTGTTAAGGACTCGGGGGAGTCCACGTGCCTCCTCTTACACTTGTGCTTGCGAGGCACTTCCTCGGGGGGGCTGTCCGAAGAAGTCTCGCCAGCAATATCTTGTTCCAATGGAACAACCTGGGACATCGAAGCAGGCTGTCCCTGTGGCCGGGTGATGGAAGCCTGACCCAGCAGAGAGGGAGTGCAGGGTGGAGCCGAGGCAAGGGCCGGGGGTCTGGATGCTCTCGACAGAGCCCTCTCCACTGCATCGAAGGCCGAGGGGGAGCCGCTCTCCCTGGGCTCCGAAAGTCGACTCCCACTCGGATCCGATGAAGGGATCAGAACCGGCGCCGAGACCGTCGGATCCGAGGGACCAGTGTGCTCCGACCTGGATAGAGCCGAAGGCACACTGAAAACCTCGGATCCAAAGCTCAGCCCACAGCTCCGAGAGGTCGGATCCGACGATGGAACCGACAAACTCGAGGGTAGGGTCGGATCCGAAGTACCCAGTACTGTCGGTGCCGACCCACCCCCGGCTCCGACGCTGCCCGGCTCCGAACACTCCGAACCCGGAAAACGGGTCGGAGAAGGAGCAATCGGAGCAAAGAAAGGGGTCAAGCTCCCCCCCGAAGGGGGGGGGGTGAGGCAAGAGCACTCCCATCTGCAGCTGGGCCTGGATGAACCTTCGCATCATCCGGTCCAAGTCTGCATCTGACAGGCTGTATGTAGATCTCGAAGAGGCCACCGAGGCAGGCCTGGAGTGCCGCCTCAATGACCTCGACGGAGATCAGGTCTCCTCCTCCTCGGGTCCTGGGGAGAAGC
This sequence comes from Protopterus annectens, assembly GCF_019279795.1. Lineage (NCBI taxonomy): Eukaryota > Metazoa > Chordata > Ceratodontiformes > Protopteridae > Protopterus > Protopterus annectens. The sequence continues at coordinate 1,048,360,695 of NC_056748.1, forward strand.
AAGGAGATCGGAGCTGAAGAGGAGGAGACCTGGAAGCCGTGGAGGGAGAAGCCCGCTTAGCCGGGGGGCCGAAGCGGAGGCCTCGGCCCGCCGCTTGTGGTGCTTCTCCCTCCATTTCTCCCTCCTGACCTCCCTATCCTCCGGCGCTTTAGTGGGAGTTTGAATCCTGGTCGAGGGAAGGGGGGCAGGAGTGGCTACCACCACAGGCTGAGGAGGTGCCACAGGAGGAGCAGAGGCCGAAGCCGAATCCTGAGGCAAAAGACCCGCCAGGACAAGCTTCGACCTCTGCTCTTTCAGTGCCCTGGGGTTGAACGCTGCACAAATGGTACATCCTGAAGAGAGGTGTTCAACCCCAAGGCACCGAACACACCGAGTGTGGCCATCAGCCGGAGATAGCTTATGGCCACACTCGGTGCATTTAGAAAAAATAGGTTTTGGGGCCTCTGCCATACCTAAAACTAAAGTATACTACACAAGTACACCAGGCCCCAAACACAAACACACACAGACACACTCTAACGACCAGCGAGGGGAGGGTGAAAACCAAAAAAAATTAAACTAGATAGGAAACCTAACCACTCACACAAATTAAATTACAAAGTTTGATTAAAAAATGAAGAAATTCACTTATCTGTTAAGAAAACGCTAGGAGCTCTAAAATCTAGCTACACACTCAAGCGCGGCAAACTAGATCTGAGGTCATAGGAGGTTGGCAGGGGATTATGGGTGAGGGGAGGAGCTAGGAGCTCGGATCTTTAGCTATGCTACAAGTTGCTGGCACAGATCTGATATCGGATCCAAGATCCACAGGTTGCTGACAAATGAAGTCCCTACTCCAGATCAAATGTTTGCATCACATTTCCCTTAAAACCACTAAATGCATATTTTTTGGGGTTTACTATTATTATGTTGACTCACAGGCAGTCGAGTCCTCATATGGTCAGTGCACTTCCACAAAAGTCAGAATGGCGAATTCCAGTATACCCGACACAAGCACCAACTCTTGAAACTTCCTACCACTGTGGACCCAAGAACAAGCATTGCCATTTGTCCAGAAGGGGTCAAGGTTAGACAATCGGGAATGTTGGTGTTTGACATTCTGCCGTTCGGGATGTAGGACATTGTGTAGGTGGAACTCGATCATTGGTAAGTCAACATAATGACAGTAAACCATCTTTCCAATCTATGTAATTCTTATTGGCGGCATTCATTTAGATAGTTGTTGACATATTATTGCCTAAAAAAGCCATGGTTTCTCTATGTAACGTTTAGAAAATTGTACTCAATAGAGTACAAAGAGTATGCCTAGCTACACATTGCAATATGGAGAGAATATTCAAAAGTGAAATAAGAAAGAACTATTTCATGAATGGGATGGTATCCCTTACCTCAAGAAATTGCTACTCATTCTACCTTTGAAGGATTTAAATGTAGATTAGACACAAAATGAAGGAAGATATTATGATGAAGGTAGGAGGCTAAGACTTGTTTTACATTCATATGATGACAAGATAAAAATATGCAGAAAGAACATCAGAATGAGCACATAATGCAAACATCGCCCATGGCACTGGTAAAGCTTCCTGATTCCCTCAGCCCGCCAGTATTACCATCTCAGAACTAGCATAAGATCTTAACACCAACTCAGAAAGCTTACATTGCATAGAGAACATGCTCATTGCTTCTGTGGCAGAACAACTGCTACAGTAGCAGAATGACTTCTAGAACAGATTATTTAGAAAAAGCAGAGACTGTTTTGTGCATGTTTTGAAAAGAAGAGCTGATGAGTACTGCAAGAAAACAGTTTGTAGCTAATTTAAGGAAGAAGGAATAAGTTTAAGTATATACATTGAACTGATTGGTACTAAACAATGCAGGGTGTCTGCCCTAGAGAGATGAGTAGGCATATGTAAAACAGCCACAGGTCGTTGTTAACTACATCACTTGAAAAAAGGCAATGTTTTTTTCTTGATGCCAGGAAATGCATGATATCCAAGTAATGAGTTGGAAAGTTACATGGGGCAAATAGTAGTATTCCACATTAAAAGGGAATGCACTTGAAACTGCACAGTTAGGGGCATAATTGTGCCAGCAGGTGCTACAGAATGCATGACATTGATTTTTTGCCACTGCATTCAAGGTGACATATAGGTTCATAGGTAGGTACTAGGCTATTGGCCCTAGGGCCTATATAAGCCTAGACAAGGGTACCCTGGCTTTTGCCACCCAAGAAAAATGATTTACCTGTGCCACTGTCGAGCAGAGCCACATAAGTGATCCCCGGGGTGAATTTCCTATCTCCCATCCAATCATCAAGATTTTTCTTGAAGAGTGCTAATGAGGAGCTTTGTTTGATGTAGATAGGTAGTTTGTTCCAGAGTATGGGAAGTCTCTGAGACAGGAATCTATCCCTCCAGCATGTTCTGTTTATTGTGGTGACAAGGTTCAGGTCCCTAGAGCATGTAGCTCGTAGGGATTGGGATTTCTTTAAGTGGAGTATGTCCAATAGCTCTGGGTTTGACATAGCTTTGTATGCTAGGCAGAGATAGATCGCCTCTGAGTAGGCTAAATGCGAAGGAGTAAAGCTGGAGTTTTTTGAGACGGTCTGAGTAGGGCATCTGTTTGAGGCCGGTAATCCTCTTTGTGAGGTATTTCTGTGGCCTTTCCAGTTGTTGTAGATGTCTTGTGAGGTACATACCAAAAGGGGCGTTGTACTCTATAATGGGTCTAATGAGTGATGAGTAGAGGGGAACAATGACCTCTTTTTTTCTGGATGAGAAACTTTTTGTGATGAGGTGTGCCGCGTAGAAGAATTTCCTGACTACTGTGGCGATGTGATTATCAAAGGAGAGACTACTGTCCACCTGTGTCCCAAGGTCTCTTATCACACTTTCGGTGTTAAGTATACTACCGCCTATATTGTAGTTCATGGCTACAGAGTTTTTACCAAAGGGGATGACAATGCACTTTTTGGCATTGAGCTTGAGGCCATGGCTTTGACACCAGGCATCTGTCTCAGTGAAGCCCTTTTGTAGGATGTCCACATCGTTAGGAGTTTTGATTATGGCTCCTAGTTTGCAGTCATCTGCAAACTTCATTAGCCAAAGACCTTCTGTGTTAGCCTGTACTTCAGAAAAGTAGATACCAAACAGGAGAGGACCCAGGACTGAACCCTGTGATACTCCACTTGTCACTGGTCTGAAGTCGGATTTGCAGTCTGCTACTTTCACAGCGTGGGTTCTGTCAGTGAGCCAGTTGGCAGCCCATCTTGTGACATAGGGATTTATACCTAGTTTAGAGAGTTTATCTACAATTCCAGAGTGGGGGATGGTGCCAAAAGCATTGGCAAGATCTAGGTAGGCTGTGTGAACCACCTTACCCTTGTCTACGGCTTTGGTGACTGCTTCAAAGAAGTCTATCAGGTTTCGGAGACATGATCTGCCTTTTACTAACCCGAACTAGGTGGGATCCAGAGTTTGGAGATTACCAATGTCTTTGTTTATAAGTTCCATGATGATACGTTCCATGGCCTTGCAGACCAGGCTCGTCAGGCTAATGGGGCGGTAGTTCCCAGGGTCCGTGGTGGCTCCCCCCTTCTGGAGTAGGATAACCGTTGCTGTGCGCCATTCAGCAGGCACAAAGCCTGAGGTGAGGCTATGATTGAACATGGTACTTAGGTGGGGTGCCAGTTCGTTCTGTAGTTCGTGTAGAACGCAGCCTGAGATGTTGTCTGGTCCCATGGATGCTGTGTTCTTGGCTTTGGAGAGTGAGGTTTTTACCTGTGCAGCCGTGATTACAGGAACTTTGCATTCTTCTGGTATAGAGATGGGCTCCTTAGGGGGTGAGAGGGGGATAAAGTTAGCACTGAACCTATCTGCCAGGATGTTGGCAATATCAGTTGGGTCTGTATATTTAGTGCCATTGTGCTGTAACTCAGAGAAGATCTGAGTGTTGCCACTCAGATTCTTGACATAGCTATAGAATGCTTTGTGGTTGTCTTTAGAATCAGTGGCAATTTTGTTTTCGTAACTAGCTTTGGAGGATTTTATCAGGGATCGCAGCTTATTACTGAGGCTGACCAGGGAGCTCCTCCACTCGTGGGATTTTACTCTCTTTTGCAAGAGTTTCTTCCTTCTGTTGTACAGTTTGTTTATGGCAGGGGACCACCAGATTGGCTTCCTGTTTTTGGAGGATAGTATCTTGGTTCTGTTTGGGATAGCACGATCCATGCACTCATGTAAGTGCTTATAAAGTGCAATTGTGTAGGATTCAGTAGTCGTAACTTTATTGTCTATCTGCATGGGTGTCATGAAGTTCACCACTTCTGTCTTAAGAAGAATGAAGTTGGCTTTGGAGAAATTTTTTACCATGGTTTCCTTAATGGGGGGTGGTGGCAGGATGTGGATATCTAGGGTAATTAGCTTATGGTCTGATCGGACCAATGAAGCATTGACTTCAGGTGTGGAACACCGGTCACTCATATTGGTAATAACTAGATCTAGTATATTGTTGCCCCTGGTGGAGGTGTGGATAAGTTGATCCAGGGCATTGGAGTTTATGAATTCCACAAAGCGTTGAGCGAAGGAGTTGGTACATGAGTAGTTTTCCAAGTTAATGGTGGGTTAGTTGAAATCGCCCATTATTAGGGTGTATGGTTGAACCCTAATATTTTCCAGTACATCAAGAAAAGAGGAGTGGGAATCCTGGGGAATGGTGGGTGATCTGTAGCAAGCTACAATTTGGATTACAGTTTTGCCCAGAGTTAGTTGCACTTGGATAACCTCGGCTGTATTATGCTGAGCAACTAGCCTGGAGGTGTGGATATTCTTAATGAATATGGATACACCTCCGCCTTTGGTGTTCCGGTCCAGGTTACATGGCTGAAAAGCATGGTATGAGTTATAGCCTGGTAGTGCAGGGGTGCTGTCTGGAGCTTTGAACCAGGTCTCAGTCACTAAACAGATATCGATGTTCTCCATTTTAAGGAGTGCCTCGAGTGAGGGCATTTTGAGATTTAGACTTCTGGCATTGAGTAGCATCACCCTCAGTTTTTGCTAACCTGTTCCTGTTACGGTGGAGAATTTGTCATTTGAACCTTGCCTAAAAAAGGCAGTATAGGGGCGGCAAGAACCTTAGCCAGTATCCGGAATCCCAGGGGTGACAGGTGCAGGCCATCTTTGGCAAAGCATTGAGGTCTGTCGACCATGTCATCCGAGGCAGACAGCTACTGGATCCCTTTAGAATGTTACCAGAAGCTTAGCCAATTGTTGAAGTCAATCATTTTGTCCTTGTACTGCGGCATCATTCTGGGTGATGGCAGAATGCTACTCAGGGCTAGGGTCATACCTGCCTGGGCTACAAGATCAGAGAGCTCTTCCATGTCTCTTTTCATATAGTCCAGGGAGGTACGTCTCAGGTCGTTTACACCAACATGGACAAAGACAGAGTCATATTTGTACTTGTTGTGGAGTGACCTGAGTGCGTGGGTTATGTGGCGGATCCTGGCACCCGACAGGCAGCTGACAGTAACTTTCTCCTTGTTTAGCCTAGTGAGTGTGACATCAGTGTGCCTGACTATAGAGTTGCCTATGACTAGTGTGTTGGGTACGTTGTTTTGCCTTACTGGCTGTGGTTGAGTGGCACACTGAGTCTGCAGGCTATATGTCATTTGGGTTGTGTTGGGGGGTGGAGGTTGCTTTCATTTCTGCTTTGGTGGTTTCTGTTGCTTGAGCAGATTATTATTGAGAGCCTCCGTGAATGTTTTTGTGTTTCTATGTGTGAATTTTGGTAGTGTAGATTTAGTGAGACTATGTGATGAGTGTGGTGTGATGCAAGTGTTTACCTTCTCCTCTTGACTGTCAAGTTCAGTCTTGATTGGAGAGAGCTTTACCTCCAGTTTGGCTAGATAAGTGCATCTCTCACAGATTGTAGTGTTGGGTGGTAGGAGGAGAGGGTTGTCTGTGTACATGATGCAATTTCTACATTGCCCCAAGATACCCAGATTCATCAGATAGACAGGAGAGAACACTGGGAGCTGACATTTGGACATGCCTGAATAAAAAAACTATTTTCCTCTAGATAAGTGAGAAAAGTGAGTACAAGAGCTGTTTTTCTCTAAGCAAGTGAAGAAAGTAAGTACCAAAACTGTTTTCCTCTAGGTAATGAGGAAGGTTGAGTCCTGTAGTAATTAGTAGGTTATTTAGTGCTTACAAGTTCTGATCAAGTGCTGATCACGAATAAGCAAATTCAAGTGCTAAAAGTAAGAATCTGTATCTGGACTATACTAGTAACAGGAAAGGGGGGAAACAAGTGCAAATGTGGGCTTTTAAATCAGAAAGTTGAGAAAGATGGGAAAACTGCCCAAATGGCCATTAACTACAATTTCTGGGCCAGAACCACTCCTTATATGGTAGATAGGTTACCTAGTGCTTACCACTCCCACCAATAAGCTAGAATGCTTCCCTCCAACACAGAAAGCTTGGGGGGGTCTCAGAAGCTTACATACAGTCCTGGATATTGGGACAGACAGAACAGTATATAAGGACTGCCTGGGTCCACATGAGTGGGACAACAGGAATAAAGAAGAAAAGGCCATTCTAAACTTCTGTCTGGCAAATGGCTTGATGGTGGCCAGCACATGGTTCAGCAAGAGAGACAGTCACAAGATCTCATATAAAGGTAGTCAACATGCATTTCAGGTAGACTTCCTCCTAGTAAGGAAAGGGCAGTGGGGTAGAATCAGTGACTGCAAAGTCATCCCCAGTGAAACAGTCAGCCAACAGCATAAAACTCTGGTTGCCACAATCAGCTACAAGCAGTGGCCAGAGAAGACTGCAGGGTCATCAGAGACCAGGCTGCAGACCTGTAAGTTGACTGGAGAGGAAGCATAACAGTTCAAGGAATTACTTAGGGCAACAGCACCTTAAGAGAAATAGGAAATAGGTGGAGTTGAAGAAGGATGGCAGTGCCTCAAAACAGCATGTGTGAGGGCTACAGAACAGATATACGGCCAAGCCAGGCATGATAATAAGATATATAAGAAAAGCTGGTGATGGAATGCAGAAGTCCGGGACATCATCAAAAGAAAGAAGGCGTGCAGGAAATTGTAGGAGATAGAAAAGACAGACCAAGCTAGGAAGGAATACTAGTTAACTAACAAGCAGGATAAGAGAGCAGTTGCAATAGCAATCAACAAGGTATCAGAGCCACTCTACCAGATTCTGGAAAGAGACCCAGTAGATGGCACAAATAAACTATATCAGGTTGCAAGGCAAAGACAGCAAGATAAAGAAGATAGTCAGACACCCTTTCATAAGGGATGCCAGCAACATCCTGCTCACCAGTACACAGGATATCAAAGTCAGATGGAAGGAGTACTTCCAGCAGCTTCTGAAAGAAGACCCCACAGAATCTGTAAGGCCCCGGACACAGTCTACAGTGAAAGAAGAGGAGGAGCCCCCCATAGAAGAAGTAAGAACAACACTAAGGAAAATGAAGTTAGGGAAAAAGCAGCCTCAGCCGATATGATATATATTGTGTGAGCTAGGAGAAAAATTGCTCCTGAGCATACTCATAGCAGTATGGACAGAAAGGTGAATCTCAGATGACTAGAGAATAAGCATACTAGTGCCAGTGTTCAAGAACAAACGGGTCATTCACTACTGAGATATCAAATGCCTATAACGCTACATGAAATTTCTGGAGAAGGTGATTGACAAACAAATTCACAGAGCAGTAGAAAGCAAGATGGGAGATGAGCAGTTTGGATTCAGATCAGGGTGCAGCACAACTGACCTGATGTTTTCAGTGAAACAGATAGCTGAAAAGAAGATAGAGATGAGGAAAGAGTCCAACTGGGCATTCCTAGACTTGAAGAAAGCATATGACAAGATCCCAAGAAAACTGACAGTACTGCAGTGGTTAAAATTCCCAGAAACATTTGTAAAATTAGTGCAGACTATGTACAAGGACCCAATTACTCAACTATGAACAGTGCTCAGCTTCACAGCTGGGCTTCTAGTTGGAGTGGGTGTGTATCAGGGTTCAGCTCTACTGGTGATTGACAACATCAGCAAACAGGTTGGAGGAGACACATCAACAAAGTTCAATATGCAGATGATGTGGCACTGCAGGCAGACTCTGAGCAAGAACTACAGCAAAGGATAGAGGAATGGAATGCAAAACTGAAGGAACATGGGAAGAAACTGAGTACAGTTATGACAGTTGTAATGGTAGCAAATGGAGGAAATCAAAAGAAGCTGAAAATTGAGATAGAAGGGAAAATAGCAGAAAAGGATAACAGTCTCAACTGTCTGGGAGGGGTGGGTGAGGAGAAGGGGAGTCTGAATCATGAGGTCAAAGCTAGATTAACAGCAGCCAGCTAGCACAGAGTGTCATGGGTAGTATATGTCAGAAGAATGCCAAAGACACTGAAAAGTAAGGTGTAAAAAACTGTTATGTGAACAGTACTACTGTATGGTACAGAAACTTGAGCAGAAACACAGAACAGCTGAGGAAGCTAGAAGTGATGGAAATGAAGTGCCTGAGATGGGTGGGGGTAGGATGCACACTGTGGGACAGATGTAAAAATGAAAACATAAGAGCAAAATCCAAAGTAGCTCCAATTGCAGAAATAGGTCAAAGAGAACAGATTAAGGTGGTAGGGGGCTATGGGCACATGTGTAGAAAAGCAAAAGACAATCTGGTGAAGAAGATTTGGGACAAGCAGGAAGAAGACAAGAGGAAATGAGGGCATCCTGCAAAGATGTGGATGGATTGTGTGAGAGAAGACCAACGATAGTCCGGCACAAGTGTCAACGAAGGTAGGACAGTGGCATTGAATAGAGAGATTGTGACAGCTGACATGACACCCTGACCCCATGTACAAAATGGGAAAAACAGGATTAATGATGATGATCTAATATGTCATTTGCTTAACTCACTGATTCAAATACAGTCAGATATCAAACATCCTATTTATACTTCCATTCATTTGAAGTTTGATTCTGATATCCTGCTCATACACTCATTTGTGTGCAGTCAAAAATCCAACCACATTTGTAGGCCCATTTTAGTGCAGTTTGATATCCAGCATCCTATTCATGTTCACTTCAATACCCAGCAATTCATTCACACATCTATTCATGTACAGTCTGTTATCCAATATTCCACTCAACCATTTATATGTGGTCTCATGTGCAACATTCCATTCACACATACATTCCTCTACAGAGTGAAATTCAACATCCCAGTCACACATCATGTGCCCTTCATACCACCAATTCGCAAGCTGTCGGATATATAACATCATATTTACACACCTAGTCCTGTGTAGTCCAACATACTACATCCTGTTTCACACTTCCATTCATATGCAGTCTGATACCCAGCATCCCAATCCTTCATCTATTTATGCCAAGTCAGATATCCAATATCCTACTTTACACACCCATTAATGTGCAGTCTTCTATTCAACATCCCAATTCACATACACATATTCCTGTGCAGCCTGATATCTAAATCCCACTGAAACTCCCAAACATAGTCTGATATTCAACATCATACTCGGACACCCATTAGTGTGCAATTAAATATCTAATATCCCATTCCTTCATCCATTCTTGTATGGTATAATATCCAACATCTTATTCCCATACACATTCATGTAGAGCCTGTTTTCCAAAATCACATTCACACAGTCATTCACATGCAGTTTGATATCAACATACCATTCACACATATCTGTTCATGTAGAGTCTTATTGCCAATATCCATTCCACTTACTCACAAGTGTAGTCTGATGTCCAGCATTCCATTCATACACACATTCACTTGAAATCCAGAAATGAGATATCAGATTTGCACACCCATTCATATGCAGTTTGATATTCAACATCCTATTTACTGACACATTTGTGTGCTGTTTTAAATACAATATCAGATTCACACACTCATTCATATGCAGTTAGATATATTCAATATCCCAGTCACACAGTATTCGTGTTCAGTTTGATATTTAATATCCCATTCACATGCAGTTCAAATTATGCCATGCTCATCCTGATAAAATCTGCTAAGCATTTAAACACTTCCACATGCTCATTCAAGTTAGCATTCTTCCTTCAGGGGGTTGAAAACTTAATAGAGCTCACAGTCTACATCTCCTGGCTTGTTGTAGCAGTGATGCACTGGTACATGTTTTAATAGTTCTTAATATACATACTGCAAACAAACACCATACTGCCCTCAGCTGTCAGGCCTATGTATACATACATCATAGTAATCATTTAACTGATGCTCTTCTTGTTTTATTGGCTCAAAACTATCTCTGGTTTAGTCTGAATCTCTCTCATCCATTTGTTCAATATCTTCTACACCTGGTAGATCCATTATTAATAGCTAAGTGCTTCCTAAGTACTGGCCAGTTTTACACTTAATCAGGTCAGTTTCTGTGTTGCCCTGGAATTCCAGCTCCTATTAATTTTGTGTTTCACCTTTAGTAAAACGTAAGTCAGAACCATCTGTGATGCTCGTGCACTGGCCCAGTAATCAAGGAGCCTCAATCTTCACCACTAGCAGTAGTGAGAGGTGTCCACATTGGGAGGATAACAAGTACACACACAGTAAAGGACAATTTCTCTTAAGAGCACACAGAGATCACAGTCAGTCTGGGGCTGGTTTCTCCTTTTCTCTCCAGATCCCCAATAAGACTCCCCAGTGGCACACCTATAGGGTTCAGATCTCAGCCAAATAGTCAAGCCAAAACCTCCAGTACCCTCTCTGTCCCACCAGTACTTCATGTCCCTACCCAATTAGCTAACACACAGACACACACTTTGAGATTTGATTTATATACAAACACACAGCACTCCCGGGGAAGGCTGGCACAGGTTCACTAGCTATGCCCCCTTCTGCACAAGCTATAAGGTAGTAATCACTGCCACCAACTACTCTTATCAGTTACTCTAAAGGCCCTTACCAAAGGGTGTCCAATTATATTGTGCAATATTATTATTATCCAATTAGTAAGTGTGACGAACAACAAGGCTATTGGAGTACCTCATACAGTATCATCAAATACATGCAAGTATTTCAGGAGCTTAAATTATCTCTACATAAAACAGCCACAGTTAAAATGTTTAAAAATACTGAATAAATAATAAAAGCACAATATTCATTAAATCAACACAGTGATAACAGAGAGTTCATAAATCACAGTAAATAATTTAAAGCAACATTGTAGGACAGTCTGACATAAATATAGAAAACAGCTAGACTAATCTGGCTATTTCTATCTATCGCTAAGAGAAATACTAAGATCTAAGATCCTACTTACACAGCAAAGCAAGTGCTGGTGAGTTGTTGTCAGCTTCAGAACAAAATACAGAATGCAATGTCTTCTTTCTGAGATAGTCCTTAAATTGATAATACACATTACTGCTGTGTCATTTCAGATTACATCATTCTTGTCACGTCTGCTGAAGTTTCCCAGGCTCACAGAACTCAAACTTTTAACATTTCTTTGTGATCTGCACCTGCCAGGAAGCCACAGTAATAAAAGATACTTTAGATGTGAAACGTAGCAATTATCTCTGTCTTAGGAAAATAGAAAGGATTATCTAGCCCAGACATCCTGTCTCCTTGAGATCACACACAGTCATAAATTCTTTACTTATCAGCTTTCTTCCAGCAGGGTGCACTGTGGTTACATTTTTGAAGCTTAGCACATGACACAGTTTTCTTACATTTGTGAAACCAGCCTTTGGATCATATTCATATTTACAAGGACATAGAATTATTTACAAAATTCTATCTGGCTGGGCTGGTAGCCACTCAGTTTTTCACATTTCTTCCCCCCTGAGAACTCAAGCTAGTTTTACAAGTATCCCTTGAGAAACATTGCTTGAGAGGGTTGCATCTATCAAGGTATACCTTACCCCATTCTCCATCTTGAGAGCCTATCTGCATTGGCATTGCTAACCTCACTGCGGTGCTGCACTGACATATCATATGCTTGCAACCCTAGGCTCCACCTTAGTAACTTGGCATTTTGCTTGCTGGCTCAATGTAACCATATTAGGGGATTGTGATCTGTAACTACAGTGAATTTCCTTCCATATAGATAAGGCTGAAATTTCTACAGTTCCCACACTATGGCTAGACATTCCTTTTCTACAGCTGCATAGTATTTCTCTCTGGGTTGGAGCCTATGACTGAGATAAACCACTGGGTGCTCTTCTCCCTCTGAAGAAATCTGGCTGATTACACCCCCACCCCATGGTTCGAAGCATCTACCTGCACAGCAAATTCTTTGCTGTAATCTGGACTGGCTAACACAGGGGGTCCTCCCAAAGCTTCTTTAAGCTTCTGGAATGCCTGCTCACATGCTGTTGTCCACACTACCTTATCTGGTCTGTTTTTCCTTGTCAGGACTATAAGGGGAGCAGCTATGGTACTATAACTGGGGACAAACTTTCTGTAGCACCCTGCCGTCCCTAAAAATGCCCTCACCTGCATTTTGGTAACAGGTGCAGGCCATGCCTGAATGGCTTTCATTTTGGCAGGTTCTGGCCTAATCTTATCACTCCCCACTCTATGTCCCAGGTAGGAGACCTCTGCCATACCACTTGACACTTACTGGGCTTAATGGTCAACTCTGCCCTCTGTAGTCTGCCCAGCACCTTCCTGACATGTTAAAGGTGCTCTTGTCAGGAATGACTATAGATGACAATATCATCTAGGTAAGCAAGGGCAAACCCCCCTGTTCCTGTTAGGATATGATTTACCAGCCTCTGAAAAGTTGCTGGGGCATTTATCATCCCAAAGGGCATCTTTGTGAACTCAAAAGGAGTCACAAAGGCTGACCTCTCTCTAGCACTGGGAGTCAAGTGCACCTGCCAGTTACCCTTGGTAAGATCAATGGTGGTAAGGTACCTAGCCCCTACCAGCTGCTCTAGGGCTTCATCTGTACTAGGCATGGGGTAAGCATCTGACTCTGTGTGACTATTTAATTTCCTATAGTCCACACAGAACCTAGTGCTGCCATCCTTCTTTGGCACCAGCACAACTGGGGAGGCCCAGGAACTGTTGAAATTCTGAATTACCCCTAGTTCCAACATTTCCTCTATCTCCTCCCTCAGAGTCTGTTTTATTCATTCAGGCACCCTATAAGGGGCCTGCCTAATAGGCCTTACGGGTCATGTATCCACCTGGTGCTGCATCAGGTGGGTGCACCCTGGTTTCCCAGTGAACATGTCCCCAACCTCCTATAACACTGCTTGGTTTTCTTGAACCTGGGTAGGGGATAGCTGCTGGGGCACTGGTACCCCTTCCACTGAGGTGCCAGTCCGAGCCTCACTGAGGAGATCAGTCACCAGATCTCCCTCAGACTCTTCCTGCAATCCACTGCAAATACTCATCACAAGGGGCTACCTATCATGGTAAGGTTTCATCATATTAACAGTGTAAGATTTGTGCTCCTGCATCCTGCCTAGCAGTTCCACCATGTAGTTAACATCACTGACCTTCCTTACCACCCTGTAGGGTCCCCTCCCAGGCTGCTTGCAGCTTGTTGTGTCTGACAGGAACCAGAACCATTACCTGCTGCCCTACAGCATACTCTCTGGCTCAAGCATTCCTGTCATACCAGAGCTTTTTCTGCTGTTGGGCTTCTGCCAGGTTCTCCTGGGCCAAGCCAACGAGTTTCCTGAGCCTTCTCCTGAGGTTTAGGACACATGCCACAACAGAATCCTTGTGAGATTCACACTCACCTTCTCACTCATCTTGAATTAAATCTACAGGTCCTCTCACCCTATGAACATACAGTAACTCAAAGGTTGAAAATTCTGTGGATTCCTGGGGAAACTCTCTGTAAGCAAACAACAGACGGGGCAAATATTTGTCCCAGTCCCTCTTAAAACTGGTCTGCAAATGCCCGTAGCATGGACTTGAGTGCAAAGTTTAACCTCTCAGCAAGACCATTAGTCTGGGTATGGTAGGGGTTTTTCCAGTGCTTCACCCCACAGTACTTCCACAAACAAGCCAGCAGGTCTGACATGAAATTGGCACCTCTGTCAATCAGTATTTCTTTTAGGAAACCTACCCTGCTGAAAATCTCTAACAAAGCATTTGCCACCTTTTCAGTCTCAATGGAGGATAGAGCCACTGCCTCAGAATATCTTGTAGCATAATCTACTACCACTAGGATATACTTTTTCCCTGTGGAACTTGGGGTATTCAGAGGCCACACAATATCCATAGCTACTCTCTGAAAAGGCTCCTCAATCACAGGCAAAGGCATCATAGGTTCATAGGTTCATAGGTTGGTACTGGGCTATCTGCCCGAAGGCATATATTAGCCCAGCCACGTTGTGCGGTATTCACCGCCTCTTTAGTAGTTCCCTAGACCCTTGTACTAGCAGCTAGTACCCTTGGCCCCTATCTAGTAGTGCAGTTGGTGTGAACTTTCTGTTACCCATCCACTCATCAAGGTTCCTCTTGAAGAGTGATAGTGAGGGGCTCTGTCTTATGTAGATCGGGACCCTGTTCCATAGTAAGGGAAGTCTCTGCGAAGGGAATGTATCCCTCCAGCATGTTCTATTCATTGTTGTGTTGAGGTTTATATCCCTAGAGCAAGTAATTCGAGTAGATTTGGTTTTGCTAAGATGGAGCATGTTCAACAATTCTGGGTTGGACATGGCTCTGTACGTTAGACGGAGATCGCCTCTAAGAAAGCGGTATGCAACAGAGAACAGTCTTAACTTTTTCAATCGTGCTGCATAGGGAAACTGTTTGAGGCCAGTAATCCTCTTGGTTAGGTACCTCTGTGGTCTCTCCAGCTGCTGGAGATGTCTAGCCAGGTACATTCCAATTGGTGCATTGTACTCAATAATGGGTCTGATGAGGGAAGAGTAGAGGGGCACCATTACATCCTTAGATCTTGATGCAAACCCTTTCGTGATCAGATGGGTCACATAGAAGGATTTTCTAACCACTTTGGCAACATGGTTATCAAAGGAAAGCTGACTATCTACTTGGGTCCCTAGATCCCTTATTTCTTCTTCAGATTTCAGGGGATTACCTCCTATGTTGTAGTTTGTGGGTACTCTGTTTTTTCCAAAGGGGATTACTAAGCATTTTTTTGCATTTAGCTTGAGACCATGGCTTTGACACCATGCATCAGTCTCATTTAGGCCCTTCTGGAGGATCTCCATGTCGGCTATTATAGCACCCAGTTTGCAGTCGTCCGCAAACGTAGTCAGCCACAGCCCTTCCGTGCTTGCCTGTATCAAAGGAGCTCTCACCTTGTCTCCTACTTTGCCTACCATTTGGCACTGCTCACAGGTCCTGCAGTACCCTGTTTCATCTCTGGAAATTCCAGGCCAATAGAAGTTCTACATAATGTCTCTTTGTACATTTTATGCCCATATCAGCTGCAAAGGGAATATCATGGGCTATGGCTAGAAGTGCCAGACAGTAGGCTCTACCAACTCCTGTACCATCTCACCTTCTAGCCCTCCCACAGGGGTCTACTCTCTATACAGTAACCCTTTGTCCCAGTACACAGAATCCCCTACCTCTCTCAGGCCTTGTAATGTAGGGTCAGAGAGATGAGCCTGTCTCAACTCTCTCTCTTTGTAACCCTCCCCAGCTCCCCTTCCAGAGGAAGTCTGGCATCCTCTCACAGCAGTGACTCACTGTCAGCCTGAGTACTACTACTCAACTCTACCTTTGCAGTCAATCTGTCCAAGGGAACATCGGTACCCACAAGCAGCTGTGGCTCACCTTCAGTCTCACTGCTACAGGGTAGCCCCTTTCCTGAAGTAACCACCTCTCCAGTCCTGGCTGCACGTATGCAGTCTAACTGGGTCACCCTCAGGCTACCAGAC
This sequence comes from Protopterus annectens, assembly GCF_019279795.1. NCBI lineage: Eukaryota > Metazoa > Chordata > Ceratodontiformes > Protopteridae > Protopterus > Protopterus annectens. Next base: position 1,048,376,582 of record NC_056748.1, read on the forward strand.
CCACATGCTTGTCTCCAAGCCTGAATACGTGTAGCTGCATTAACACATGGTACTGCCTTATCAAATTCCTTTCTCATCAGGACATCTGCAGGATGGTAGTTTGGTACCCCTGTTGTCTCAAGACAACCTACTGTTGGCATTTTGTCTTTTCCACATACTGGCTCTCCCACCTTTGTTCCCCACCTTGCCTCCATGGACATGTATATGCTACATGGTCCCACTGGTTGCATTCAAAACATTTAACCTTAGGTCCTGAATGTGTACCTGGACTAGTGTCCTCCCCTGCTACTGTCAGATTCTGTTGGGGCAGTCTGGGCTGCCCACCATGGGTTCCCTTAGACCCATGAGCATCACTGGGGTTCCCTTTCCTGTGCAGGGATGTCCTGCTTGCTAGGTATAGGTCTCCCTTCTTCTCCAACCCATCTACAGTAGAGCATTGTCTATCAGCTAACCAGATCCCCATGTCCTCATTCAAAGTGCTACGGGCTTGTTCCCTCACCAACAGGTCTGCCAGCCCTTCAAAAGTGATGACCTGACATCCACTCACTTACCTATGAAAATAAGCGCTTAGATAGCAACATATTCACACACACTTGCATCTGCCTTGAGTCTATGCTCATGAAATCTTTCCCTATAAGTTTCAGGTGTTAGCTTAGAAAATTCTAGCAAACAATTCTTTACAACATTATAAATTATAAAGTCATGATCAGACAGTTTGGATAGGACATTTAAAGCTTTACCATGGAGTAAGGGGGTCAGAAACCATACCCAGAGCCTTTGGTCAACATCATACTGTTTACATACCCTCTCAAACTTATGAATGAAACTATCAAAATTATCGCCTCTGTAAACTGTGGAAGAAATGTACTGACCTTTTGTGCTTCTAGGGTCTGGTTACTCCCTTCCCCATTACCTCCATGATGCTGGTGAAGAGTCAGCATCTCCTTTTCATATTGCCTCTGCCTTTACTTCTCCTCAGTTTCCAGGCATAGGTCACTCTAGATGACTCAGTCTCTCTGCTACTTCTATTTCCAAACACTTGGCCTCCAACTCAAGTCTCTTTAGCTCTAGACAGATTTTTACATCCTCTGTAAAAAGGTTGAGCTGTCCATTCTCTGAGTGTTGTACATCTCCACGGCCAGTCTGATCATCTTCCTTGTTGCTATTCTCAGATGTAGCGGTGATCAAAGCTGCAATCATATCTGCCTTAGTCAAGTTTTCATGCACCAGTCCTTTAGCCTGGCACTTCTCAGCCAACTGGCTCCTTGTCAGATTGCCATGCTCCTCTGCTGACGTGCTTGCCTGCTCTCCCTGACTAACTAAGCTAATAAATGAAATAAAACAATTGTGATCTGAACTCTGAATGTTCACTGCATGGCTGATTTAGAGTACAAAAACACCTTCAGTGATCACTGTACACAAGCTACAGGAATTCACTATCCACACCACTAGAAGCCAATTAATAAGTGATGTGGCTAACTCACCACCATCAAACAATTAATATTTGATGTGGATATCCCACCACTACCAAGCAATTAATATGTGACACCCATGCACTGACCCAGTAATGAAGGAGCCTCAATACTCACCACTAACACCAGTGAGGGACATCCACATTGGGAGGATAACAAGTAAACACACACACAGTAAAGTACAATTTCTCTTAAGAGCACACAGAGATCACAGTCAGTCTGTGGCTGGTTTCTCCCTTTCTCTCCAGATTCCCAAATAAGAATTCCCACTGGCCCAGCTATAGGGTACAGATCTCAGCCGAGTGGTCATGCCAAAACCTCCAGCACCCTCTCTGCCCAACCAGTGCTTTGTGTCCCTGCCCAAGTAGCTGACACACACATACTTTGAGATTTAATTTATATACAAACACACAGACATTCCTGGGGAAGGCTGGCACAGGTTCACTAGCTATGCCCCCTTCTGCACAGGCTATAAAGTAGTAATCACTGCCACCAACTACTCTTATCAGCTACTCTAAAGGCCCTTACCAAAGGGTGTCCAATTCTACTGTGCAATGTTATTATTATGCAATTAGTAAATGTGACGAACAGCAAGGCTACTGGAGTTGCTTATACAGTATCACCAAATACATGCAAGTACCCTAAGAAAAATATATAAGAATCACCCAAAAGCACCAACGAACTGATGAGGTACCCAAGAGTGGTCTTTAGTGTAAAAGCTTTTATTCACTATTCGTCCGAGGACTTCATCAGAAACACACATTACAAATATTGCGTCGAGTTTATATATACAAGCCAAAAACAGTCAACCAATCACATTAAAAAATTTGTTACATCCATAACATATTTAAAGCCACAAAGAACATAAATTTAATAAATTTAATAAGAATGATGTTTAGAATAAAAAACGATAGACAACTGTTGAACTGTTCTTTAAAATGAAAACCTCTAAGTTAACATCTGTTACTGGAAGTATATATTTTTTATCTTCCTACTTTTTAAAAAAACACTTGATGTTGACCAGTATCCTAAGAGCTTAAATTGTCTCCACACAAAACAGCCACAGTTAAAAGGTTTAAAATATTTAATAATAAATAAAAGCACAAGACAATACTCATTAATAACACAGTGATAACAGAGAGTTCAGACATCACAGAAAATACTTTAAAACAACATTGTAGGACAGTCTGACATAAATATAGAAAACAGCTTGACTAATCTGGCTATTTCTATCTATCTCTAAGAGAAATACTAAGATCTAAGATCCTACTTACAGAGCAAAGCAAGTGCTGGTGAGTTGTTGTCGGCTTCAGAACAAAATACAGAATGCAATCTCTTCTTTCTTTTCTTTTTTTTCCCCTTAAATTGATAATACACATTACTGCTGAGTCATTTCAGATTACATCATTCTTGTCACTTCTGCTGAAGTTTCCCAGGCTCACAGAACTCAAAATTTTAACATTTCTTTGTGATCTGCATCTGCCAGGAAGCCACAGCAATAAAAGACACTATACACGTGAAACCTAGTAATTATCTCTGTCTTAGGACAATAGGAAGAATTTCTTAGCCCAGACATCCTGTCTCCTAGCTTGAGATCACACACAGTCATAAATTCGTTACTTATCAGCTTTCTTCCAGCAGGGTGCACTGTGGTTACATTTTTGAAGCTTAGCACATAATACAGTTTCCTTACATTTGTAAAACCAGCCTGTAGATCATATTCATATTTACAATGATATAGAATTATTTACAAAATTCTATCTGGCTGGGCTGGCAGTCCCTCAGTTTTTCACACCATCTAATAGCAAAATACTCTGGAGTCAGAATAGCTACATAGACATAATTTTGTGTTTATGAATTAATCAATAGAAGAAAAGACAAATCATGAGCAGAATTTTCTAGGGAGGCTGCAAACATCAGAATCACAATGGTAGAAATATAGTTCAATAAGTGTCAACAGAAAACAAAATCCTAAAAGAACATAGCTGAGTTTGTTCTGTACAAAATTACATAGTCACTGTATCTAAATCCCATCATGCCCATACACATGAGCTTTTTAACCAGAAAATTTAATTCAGTTAAAAAATCCAATGTTTTCAGACTGAATGCTGACGTTTGGCCTGCAAGTGCTAAAAATGAAACATATTTATATTCCACTGTATGCACTAGCAGTGACTGCATTTACAGTTTGGGTGAAATTTATTGAACAATGATGGCTTTGTTTTTGAATCAGCAAGATGATTACACCTGGTAGTATTTACTCAGACATCTGTGAGATACAGATATTGTAAACTAAGATAATCCATGAGTTTAAATCCCTCAGATTTTGCCTGCATTCACTAAAATTCTACAAATCTTTTAGCTAGATTAAACCTTACAAATGACACTTCAAAACAGGCACTTCTCTTTTGGTTTGCATCTGGATAACAAATACTTAAATAAATGGGAGATAGTATAGAGCAGCGTTTAAGGTCAATTCTGTGAAGCTAAAGACTTGGATTTAAGGTAAAGCAATCTTGCTTACATGTTTAACAACTCTGAGCAAGTCATTTAGCCTCCTTGAGCTTCCGAGGTGGTCTGTGCAGATTGTGCCTCCATGGGAAATGTAATTAAAATAAATTAACAAAGTATGTTAACGAAGTATTTGCAGATAACCAGTTTCTGCTGTAGATTACCTTACTAATATTTTAAATGATTCCTCCAATGTTGTCTTTCGTCTATGAAACATTCTAAATAAAATACATTTTTAATAATTTATTTCTTGCATCTGAACATCTTTGCCAGAGTCTCTTAAAAGTCTTGGCTTCTTATTATCTCTTTCTACTCTTGTTTCCTTTCTACTGTTAAATTTAAACTTCTAAACTTTAACTAATGTCCAGCCCTGACACATTTACAAGCATTTGATCAATCCTTATGCAGAGATTTATCTTCCAATAATATCTCCCTTACTGCCTCTACTCCATAGTCATTAGGTATAGTGGTGAACAAATTTTTACCATCTAACGATGCTAATACTAAGGTGGATGGCATATACTCCTTTTACTAGATGTTCAATGTAATTCAATAGTGAATAAGTATCCCTCAAAATAGTGGGTATCCGTCTCACAATGGGTCCTATTTTAAATTCCAAATAATTGGAAATATGTTCGGTAACCAATTTTTCTCCTGCCACTATGGGTCGCATAGGTGGGGGATATTCTGCTTTATGCATTTTTGGAAGTCCCTTTATGTTAGGAATAGTAGGTATATCTATCAAAAAGGACTAAGGATTTAAAGTAAAGCAATCTTGCTTACATGTTTAACAACTCTGAGCAAGTCATTTAGCCTCCTTGTGCTTCTGAGGTGGTCTGTACAGATTGTGCCTCCATGGGAAATGTAATTAAAATAAATTAACAAAGTATGTTAACGAAGTATTTGCAGATAACCAGTTTCTGCTGTAGATTACCTTACTAATATTTCAAATGATTCCTCCAATGTTGTCTTTCGTCTATGAAACATTCTAAATAAAATACATTTTTAATAATTTATTTCTTGCATCTGAACATCTTTGCCAGAGTCTCTTAAAAGTCTTGGCTTCTTATTATCTCTTTCTACTCTTGTTTCCTTTCTAGTGTTAAATTTAAACTTCTAAACTTTAACTAATGTCCAGCCCTGACACATTTACAAGCATTTGATCAATCAGGCTTTTATGCACTTTCTGATCTTCCTGAAAATCACTTTTAATCCCACATAATAACCTGAAGATAAATCTTTTTCAGTTAAGGTATTCATTCTTTGCCTTCATTATATGCCTTACTGACTTTCTTCCATTGCACAGTAGTATACAATTGCCTTAAACTTGAACTATCTAAGCTGTAACTTGTCTATCTAGCAATAATGTATGCAAACCAAGTATTGTTATTTCCCTTTACCTATGTCTATCAATAGTGCTGCAAAAGCTTCCAACTTAAATGAACAGGTCTGGATTGTACTATTAGGTGGGTTATGTGTACCTCTTTTGGCTTTTCCCAGTTAGGGGTTGCCAGAGTGGATCACCGGTCCACAGATTGATTGGCAGTGGTGTTTGTACGGTGTTGAGTTGCCAGCCTGGCGCCCAACCTTCACAGAAGGCACACACATATACACAAGCACCTACCTGCATGTCTTTAAAACTCACTCAACTGCAGGGAGGACATGCAGACTCTGCACAGAAGGTGCTCCAGCCGAGAATTGAACCAATTTTAAATTTGTTGACATATATTTTTTTTACGTTTTAATGTTATTTTTATTATTTTATATCCCCCTGCTCCCTGCCAACCATCATTCCTCTATGATCAATCAGCCCAGTCATTTACTGTAGGGGAAGAGACAATCATGGAAGCAGTCGTCAGAAGGCCATCATGGGATTTTTACTGTTTGGTCTCTATCCCCACCCCCTGGTGTATGACATTTATTCCTATAATAAAACAAATGTCTACTATGTATCCCCTCCCTGTCATTTGAATGTTCCCATCCACATGGTGATGACGGCTACCATCACTGTTTTGGTAAAAAAATGCTCTTCTCAGGCTAAAGCTATATTACTTGTGACCCTTTGTTTGAATTTGGTGAAACAGCTACAGGACTACCAGTCCCTCACCCAGGGTAGGTGAGTTGGTATATTACCACTCATTCCTAACCTTCCCTGTTCCACTGATTAAATTTGGTTCATCTGGGTCATAGTCACAACTTTACCCCTTTATGCCACAGAGCTGCAATATATTTAGATATTCGTTCATACTACTGTACTTATTAATTGTATTTTTCTTTTTATGTAGTACAAGTTGTGACTGATAAGAGTCACAACTTGTACCACATAAAAAGAAAAAGCACGAGTTGTGACTGTTTAAGAGTCCTATGGGTCAGTCCACTTGCCCAGTTACTAAATGAGCAAATAAATTACAGATACATAAGCATGTATATTATTGTCCACACACATATAGGCTAAAAATGTTGCTGTTCTCCAAACTAGAGCAAAGTGTGCAGTTAAAGGTCAAAGTAAGTGATGGGTTCATTATGTCAGTGCACAGCATTAAAGTTTAATGAATTTAACCACTTCTTGTCACTTTATAAAGAAACAGTATCTCTTCTTTTCTAAGTCTGAGTACTGAGCCTAGATGAACAATGTTTCTGCCCAGAAAGTGCTACTGTTACAAATATGAATTCTTGAAAATATTACTAGAATTAATCATTTTTAAAAATGATCCAAATTAAAATGTAAGCATCAATATACACAAAAATCTACAGGTACTTTGCTCTATTAAGATTCCACTTCTGATAAATTATGTCCTAACATTTTATCCCAGACCCAAAGCAGTACTACAAAAAGCCCTACAAGGGAAAAATATGCATCCTGTATTGCAAAACTTGCATGAGCATCTCAGAGACACAAGTGTGGAAAGAAGACAGCCACATGATGACTCAGATGGTGATGGTATAGTATGTAAAAGAGGGGAAACATGTTCTTAGCAGAGAATATGCCTAATGACAAATGAAAGTGTTCTTATTTGTGACTGGTACATATAGGATTCTGCTTGCTGGCTTGTCTGTTTGTATACCAGGTCCAGTTGTCTGTCATGCTGGGTACATGCTACAATCAAGAACCTGGTTTGAGGTGAAACTCCACAGGGAGGATCACCTGTCCTGCACTGTACAGTCTCAAAAATTATTTCCAAAAGCAGGAAAAGTACTTCAGAGAAAGTAGAGAACAGTGATGCAAGAAAAGAAAGTACTTGTAAATGTAATGAACGGGATAATGTCTGTTTTAGAAAGGTTCAGGGAGTATCTCTGATGTCATGTTCCAGAATTATACTCAGTGTTACCCCTTCTCAGGAGTCAAACTTATTTGAAAAAAGATATTACCAACAGATGTGTGACATTTTATTTTCTTAAATTTATAATTGATAAAACAAGGAACATTCCACCACAGATACAGTACTTTGGTAGTGGATACCTGATTTTTTCCCTTAAGTTTATAATTGAGACATAACACATGATAATAACAGTAACAGATTATTTATATATATATATATATATATATATATATATATATATATATATATACATATACACACACACAGATATATATATATATATATATAGAGAGAGAGAGAGAGAGAGCAACACACAACAGATATCACAATATAAAGCTGATTAAAGAGTAACTATAAATTATGGACTATATACAATATTTACAGATTTTTCACAAAACAGTACCAAGATGTAATTATATAAAATAAGAGGCAAATGCCTGAATCTCTCTGGAAGATAGCTGATGTAGATAAATGTGTAAAAATAAAAATAGAAGAATATAGGTAAGGGCAGTTATGAGTACTAAATGTAAACATACAACCGTGTGGAACTAAAATAAAATATTTAAAAATGATATTCCATACCTCCAAAGGGATATGTGATTTGGAATTACTTTGAAGGCTTTATGGTGTTTAATAGCTAGTTCTGAGAATTCAGACAAATTAGCAATTTATAAAGTATACCATTTTTCATTTATATAAAACTTTATTGTTGTAAACAGAATAATAAGTATTCTCAAATGAAGATATTAAATTTATGTTGGTAGTAAGTATAAGATAAAAAACTGCCACAAAATAGAATCAAGATATGAGAAGTGGGAATGGATTATTTTTTGGGCCGTGCTTCATATTTTTTGTACAGCAGCAATTCCAAAACTTATGCAAAATATCAGAATTTGGGAAACCACATGCACTGAAATTATTGGGGGGAGATTCATTGTAAAGTGATTTTTTAATTGGTGTGATGTAAGCATTACTTATTATCATGAACAAAGTGTTTGCATACCCCCAGCAACATTCCCCCCACATTTACAATAGCAATAGTTAAAACATTAAATATAAAGAAGTTTTTTTTATGAATCAGATTAAATTTAACTGTAGGTGCACGGGTTTGCCCATCGCTTATCTATGGTTAATGCAGCTTAAATGGCACAAGAGGATAAAAAGCAATATATATATATATATATATATATATATATATATATATATATATATATATATACAAATGAAGCAGTACAGCAATAGTGTAGTGGGCAGAGCATTTGCCTTATGAGCAGTCATTCCCGGTTCGAGTCCCACACTAGTACAATCCATTTTCCATGTCAAATCACTGTATGATCAATTTATTTTGTTGCATAATGTATGATACGATATATTTATAACATGTATATATTTATAACATATATTGTGAACTGGAGTACTAGATTAAATGCAGATGTGAGGTGTCATTGTCATAATGTTGCAAAGTCCACAGATAATCACAAGTGCCTCATACAGTATATGTACACAAAAATCAGGGATACAAATTGAAGGTATAATGTGTAATGAATGATAACTCCATACAGTTTCCAAATCCACGACCTTCCCAAGAACCATTTGACATTACTGTATAAATTAGTGTGGTGGTAAGCGGGAGTAAGCACTAGTAAGCAAGTGTAAGCATAATTAAGCAGTAGTAAGTGGAAGTAAAGCATATGTAAGCAGTGGTAAGCGAGTTTAAGCCCATTTGCGCGGGGGTAAGCAATGCGCACACAAGTTAAGCAATATTAAAGCTAACTCTCTGTAAGCATATTTAACCGGAGGTTAGCATTGTTTACCTTCGTGCAAACCTGCTTACAACTGCTTAAAAGTGCCTTAAGCACTCTGTATGCAACAGCCGCTGTTCTGGCCAGAAACAAAATAAACAGCCTTTGCAGGTCTTGAACCCAGGACCCTGTATACTATACTCACAGTAGTCAACCACTAAGCCATCATAGCAGTACATAAGATTGAGGTAGCACCAAACCGATCCTCACTATAGGAAATTCAAACTGTACATGTGAAAGGACTCTACATACAGTTTTATGTTGTATAACCTACTACATAACATAAATATGTGAACTGGAGTAGTGCATTAAGCCCAGATGTGAGGTGTCATTGTAATAAAGTGTTGAAATCCTCTAATAAACACAAGGACTCCATACAGTGTACGTACACATGAATCATGGATACCAAACCCAAAAAATAATATGTAATGAATAATAAATCAATGCCACAATGCAAATATAATGCAACTTAAATATTAAGAAATGCCAAGCATTGCACAGCCCAGCTCAGTAGGTATAAGCAATGTGTAGGCCAGCTGACTCAGTCTACCCATTGGTACACCCCTTTACGCAATGCCGACCTTAGGTAAGCAGGTTTGCCCATAGCTTAGCCTTTTCAAAACTGTCCAATCATGGCAAAGTGTGGGAAACCGGCTCTATTTAAATTCAACAGGCAGGAATACATCTCATAACTGGTTGCAACTTCACCTTGTAGGCACTATGTCTGGAATGGGAGAGGGTGTGTGCTTTCAGGCGCAGCGCTACGGCATCCAGGAGTCCAGAGTCATGGCAGGACTCCTTGTGAAAGACCATGACATGAGACTGCTGCAGGGCCAGTACCAGGGGACCCAATACAAAGCGGACGCCTGGGACCATATTGCCCGTGACCTCACCAGTGCCACTGGCATACCACAAACTGGTGAGCAGGTCAGGCATCACTATGCCGACCTGAAGCGGCATAAGGGGGATCTCTTGGATCAGTGGATCTAAGAGGCTAGGAGGACAGGGGAGGTCCCAGTCGTGTATAAGTAACAGTCCACTACCTGTTAAATAATTGCCAGCTCATGTATATTATGGATAGGTATGGCTACATATGCCTGTTATGTCTTTCACAATGGCAAGTGAGCGGACTATGAACCAGGAGGCTCATGGATGTAGACTGGAGTGGTTACGACGTGAGGCAGGTTAGTAGTACTCTTGTATGCACTGTCATAGGAAATAAATCTAAAAGTAGTAGTAAGTTAATTGCCTCTATAAAACATCTATTGTTTAAGGCATGTAATGCATACACCAAAGAATATGGCAGGAAGAGTCTCATATAGGTTGTATATAAATAAAAGCATAATAGCCTGACTATAAAGGTCTAACTGCTGGAGTGCATGTTTTTATTCTGGTATCATATGGTAATGTCGAGTTGCAATCACTTAATAGTACTGTTATAGTAAGCACTGTTATGCACACTGTGCTACATAAATAAAATGTGTATGAATGTCTGTATATGACTGGTGTAATCCCAAGAGGTCATATAGTACAACTAAGAGAGACTTAGAAAACAGTGAAAAGACAGACAACAAATTCCAAATAGCACACTCAACTGAGGTTTGAACTGTTGTATTTTAGCACACACAGCCATGGTTCGAATACTGGAAGGGGTAGTAGGCTGCATACAGAATCATACCCCACAACTGTACAGATATGTCCAGAATGTCCAGTAAATAGGCCCATATCTGCTGCCTGTCTCCCTGGGAAATCAGTGGGATGATCCCAGATGTTTAGGCAGCAAACAAGAAATACAACTGATTGTCAGACATCTATAAGAAAAAAATCTGTCACTCTAGCAACTCCCCAAAATGTTATGAGAGTAATAAGCCAAGTATGTCCCATCTACACCCCCATGTTGTCAAGCTGTGACCAGAGTGTGTACAGTAGCAGAGTGAGATGTATGTCCATAATACTAATGTGGAATCTGGTAATTTGTGTGGCAACATTCAGGTAGTGCTAACAAACATTTCTCCCACAGGTCTGTCAGATATGAACACTATGCCTAGAAATAAAAGATTGATACCCTGTACTGGTACTGTTTACTCTGGTATTGTATGGCATTGTTAGTCTTGCAGTTGTTCTGAATAATAAGGTGTTACTCATCACTGTCATCCACACTGTGCTACATAACATAACTGTCTAGGAAATCCTGTATAAGAGTGTTGTAATACAAGTTCAGAATGTAAAACCACAGGAGAATTATAGACAGAAATCAGATAAGAGATACACAGAAATATCTATACAGCACACACAACTGTAATGGACAGTGTTTTATTTTTAGCAGACACAGCTATGGTCCGAATCCTGGGAGTGGTAGTAAGCTGTATGCAGAATCATACCCCACAAGTGTACAGAAATGTCCAAAATGCCCACTTAATTGCCCCATATCTGCCACCTGTCACCTTGTCCCCTGGCATATCAGTGTGCTAATCTCTGACATGTAGGCAGCATGTCATGTCATATAACTGACTGTCAGCCCTGTACATATTTGGGAAAATGTCAATGAAAACAAACCTGCCATTGTACAATTCACTAAAGGTTTAAGAGGGCAATAGTTGAAATATGTCCCGGTTCACCTGCATGTAGTCAAGACATGCCCAGAGTCTGTGCAAAAAGAGATGGACAGATATGTGCATAACATCAATCTGGAATCTGGGAGTATGTGTAGAAACAGTTAGTTAGTGTTAACAAACAATTCCTCCACAGGTATACCAGGTAAGAGGTGTATGCTGCAGGTAAAACCAGTTTATGTATATAGTTGTCGACAGCCATACCACTGTCCAAACTAAGGCAATAGGGTAGTGTAATAATATTTGTAAGGTACAGATAACAGCACCGACTAGGAAAGTAATGTGAACTACAGGAATATACTTAATTGACATCTCCTCCCCCCACCATATCTGCAACAATAAACTAAACACACAACTCAATTGGTATCTGCTGACTTAACTCTAATGTTGGGACATGTGTCTTATTGTTCGATAATTATTTAAATCTGTTTCTATGCATGCGCTATGTTGAAATACTCCCACATTGGTGGCATAGTGCCTTCAATGTACCTGCATGCATGTGTTCTCTTTGCTAAGCAACTGTTCCATATCTGGTGTTTGGGTAAATGGGAATATCTATGCATGCTGTTATACCTAATCCTGGAATGTGTTGATTATTACTAACCCACATATGTTAATAAAATTTAAACACCATAGCACATATGGAAATGTGGGTCCCAGTGGACCCACCTGTCCCACCTCAACTGGCTGTGGCCCAGGGCACCAGCACATTTGGGGCCCAACCCAGGACCTCCTCATCCATTGGTCCTGTACCACCTTTGGTTGGAACCGCCTCAGGGGATGGGGCTCGCCCCCCCTGGGAGTGGGCATGGACAGGAACCTGTCACCCATCGCCAGGTCCGGGTTGTGGTGCATAGCGAGCTCCACAGGGAGGTCGGAGATTTGCTATGCAAGCTTGAAGGCTGTGTGTCGCAACTAGACGGTTGGCCTGGCTCTCCTACTCAGCCGCCAGCACAGCCACCTTCGGGGCTGTGAAGGTGCAGTGGTGATTGCCCATGGGTGGGGATCTCAGTCCCACTGTTTCCACTAGGGGGCCCATGGGCGTCCGATTTCCCAACACCCCTCCCCATCAAGGTGTTTACCCACCACATGTGTCATATACCGCCCTGTATGCATCTTGTTTGTCTTGTCTGTTAACCTACCCAACCTACCTCCCCAAATATACCTACTATCCCTCCCCAACATCCCACACTCACCTGAAAAAAAGGGCAATCTGTTCCCAAAAAAAATCTCACCCCATACATAGCTGTCCATTTTGCATGTGTCCGCTGGACACATGTAATCTGGTCTAATTGGCTTAACAACATCTTATTGTTGTCCTCACCCTTCTCTCAAGGGTATGAGTGTCCAAATCTATCTCCAAATTCACTGTAGATGCACAGCTGTTGCTGTCGAAGAAATGGGCAGCTATGGACCTTCCCTACACCCTTCCTGCACATCCCTAGCTATTTTCCCTACTGTCTTTCCCTCTTTGTGTCTCTTTTTCACCACTTTCCTATCCACCCTTTTTCACTTCTTTTAAAGAAATTAGCAAGGAGGAAAGCGGGAGTAAGTATTTTTAAGCAGCAGTAAGCAGGTTTAAGCTGGTTTGCACATGGGTAAGCAATGCCTACACAGGTTAAGCAATTTAGAAGCTAACTGAGTATAAGAAACAGTAACTGGAAGTTAGCAGTGCGTACCTCCGCGCAAACCCGCTTACACCTGCTTAAAAGTGCCTTAATAACTCTGTATCCAATGGCCCTTGTTCTGCCCAGCAATAAAATAAACAGCCTCTGCAAGTCT